>NW_016803311.1:4380145-4404099 GCF_001698545.2 Rhinopithecus bieti
TTAAATGGTTTTTTAACACTTAGGAGAAATTCTCCAATGACTCTAAGAGATACTCCTCATTTTTTTCATTCCCTCTCTCTGCTCTCTGCTATTCTTCACAGATACGCATATTCCTACACATAAATACACATGGGGTAGATTATTTGAGGGATAATTAATCTAAAATTTAGTAAGATCTTATCTAATTTGTTATTTCTTTTCTCCAAAATAAATTCAAATGCTCTATTGCCATCTCAGATATACTAGTATGTCACCTAAAAATTACACTTAGATATTACACTTATACCAACATACTGAAGGGATGCTGATTTTACAGTAGTCACAGTGATTGATTAAACAAATTTATCTTATGTCAAACTAGTGCTTGACTTGTAAGTCTAACAATGTAGAATAAATAAGATTCTTAAAAAGAACACACATTATTCATTTAATTTTTGTAATAGTATCAATGTCTTTTAAGGGAAACATAGCCTCTGCTTTCAAAATATCACTAAATTTAAAACCCTAAATTTACCCTGATCAGAAGAGAACAGCTTTACAATAGTGTAATTTTATTTTAACATTTTATGAACAAATTTAACGTAAGAGTAACCTTAAAGAAATAAATGGGGTTAGTCATTTTTTCACATAGTTGAAATGGCAAAGCAGCCCCCTTCTAATATAATGGAAGCAGAAAGTGAAACCAAATAATCTAATATTCAGTACCCTTTTAAGATAAAAAGAAGAAACTAAAATGAGGCCCCAAGATTAATTTTATAATTTACCAGAGATTATTTTCGGAAGAATTTAAAACAAAATAAACATATATTGTTTGTACTCATTTGAAAGAAAATTTTCATCACTTTAAAAGAAAATTCCAAACAAAGTAGTACATGGCATTCTCATATGCCTCCAAGTAGCTGGGAAAACATGTAATTATTTTAAATATTCTTACATAATTTATTTAACTATTAAGCAACCACACCAGGCTTTAATTCCCTGACAATTGTTTCCATGGGTAGTATTTGTTTTTAAAGACAATGAATACTTTTTAAGAAAATGAAAATCAGTTTTAATTTCCAATAACCTAGGGTGGTTAGTAAGCCTAACAAGAGAAATAATATTGTAATAGGCAATACTTTACTTCAGTTTGTAAGAAAGAAAGAAAAAAGAAAACAACAGCTAAACAAACAAAACAAAGTTTCTAACAGGCTTGATACCGTTCTTCTGAATCACTCCACAAGAGCAAAAAGTGCTCTCAGTTTAAATTATATTGCATGACAAGTTGTAACTTACATGTTGTTAAAATTCTAAATGAGCTTTCAAAATACTTGCTAATTTTTTACCTATGCAGACATCACAGCAGACTGGATTTCATGTAAAACAAGCTAAGAAGGCAATGTAATGACTCACCTGTCCCTCCTGCAAATTTTGTAAATTTTCATTCACAAATGGAATTTTCTCTCCAAAATTACACACTTCTGTTTCAATTTTCCACACATTGAACTGAATCATTAGCCACTGCTAAGAGAAAACTTATCTGAGGCTTTAAGATGATAGTGTCTTTTAAGAATCTGGGCCAACTGCAATTCTGGTTATTGCTAGTCCTTATTCAATTTGATTTAGAGGTTTTTTTTTTTTTTTTTAAAGTTGTAGTATTATTTATTTATTTATTTATTTATTTATTTATTTATCTATTTATTTGAGACGGAGTCTCGCTGTGTGGCCCAGGCTGGAGTGCAGTGGCCGGATCTCAGCTCACTGCAAGCTCCGCCTCGCGGGTTTACGCCATTCTTTTGCCTCAGCCTTCCCAGGAGCTGGGACTACAGGCGCCTGCCACCTCTCCTGGCTAGTTTTTTGTGTTTTTTTTAGTAGAGACGGGGTTTCATCGTGTTGGCCAGGATGGTCTCGATCTCCTGACCTCGTGATCCACCCGTCTCGGCCTCCCAAAGTGCTGGGATTACAGGCTTGAGCCACCGCGCCCAGCCGTAATATTTATTTTTACATGGAAAACATTTGTCACCACTTCATATTTCAGAGACAAATTTAATATGTTTATCTTGGTTGAATTCTTTTAGAAGTTAGATGTATACAGTCCAAAAGAAGATGGCACCTACTTTACAATCCTCTGACTATTTCTTTTTGAGTCTGGATACTGTTGGAAAGTTTACATCTTTATGTGTCTGTAAGCCAGGTCTGATAGGCAATGTAGTCTGCCAAAGACACTAAGTTTAATGCAGATAATGGTTGCCCAATCATTCTCTAAGCACTTAATTTTTATTGTGTTTGGATCAAGTAATCGCCTTCCACTGAGTCACATCCCTACCCTCATTCCTCCCCAAGAAATGGGTGGAAAGATTTTTAAGCAATGTTTCAAAGTCATGCTATTCCGTTTCAGTTAGGCCCTCTGAACTGATGTAGATAATGCAAAGTTAAAAAATATCTTCATTTTCCAAGATTAGAGACAATGTACAGAAAGCACATACTACAGGGATTAGCTTATATAAGCATCTTAATAAATGGTACTAATTATTGTCATATTCAATATAGCCCAGCTCTATTTTTTACTCTTCGTTGTACATTCTTGTTGTGATCTTCTCTGTTTCTGTGCTTCTTTAACACTTTCTGTGGTTTATTGAAAGTGAATTACAGATAGTCTGTATTCCCTGCTAGTCTAAAAACCTGGAGGATTCATATTTCATCTTACTTAGCTCTGCATACCATACAATGCCAAGTAGAGTGTCTTGCTCACACTAGATATTTATTAAATGCTGATCAAATTGATTTGAATTAAACGAAGAAGCCACAGGGCTAAAGAAAATGTTTAGAATGAAAATTTTAAATCTAAGTTATTGATAAAAATAAAAATCTAAGCATAGTAAAGTCAGATGTTAGTTGATAATATTTAGATATTTTAGGGCCGGGCACAGTGGCTCACTCCTGTAATCCCAGCACTTTGGGAGGCCGAGGCAGGCAGATAATCCCTTGAACCTGGGAGGTGGAGATTCCAGTGAGTTGAGGTCATACCACTCACTGCACTGTAGCCTGGGTGACAGTGAGACCCTGTCTTAAAAATAAAATAAAATAAAATAAGATATTTTTACATTATGCAAATATTAAAAAAGATTTGTTAAAGCATACTGTAAATGTTGATTTTGTCACCTGTCTTCATGAGTAGACCACAAGTTCTTAGAGGCAGAACATATATTTTAGTATCTGCAGGGCACAGTGTCTAGCACACAGTAAGTACTTAAATGTTTACTGCATGAATGGCAAAATAGAAAAATAAGAAAAAATAGAAAGAGTCAATGGACAGTTAATCTAAATAAAATTATCATTACTTAAAATCACTAGCTTTCTGTGACAAGTAAAGGAGATACAAAATGGAGGTCAATGGAATTTTAACACAAACTAGAATTACAATAGCTTCCTGTAATATACAGAAATTTAGAATTTTTACAAGGTTTATAGTGGTAAGTGCTTAGGCTAGGCAAATGATATTTATTAGTTATTACTATCAGATATCAAATAACACCTTGAAGAGTCTACTTATAGTGATGGAACATCTTAGGTGACATTTAAAAGGATGTAACTTTTCCTAATTATGTCCTAAAATACTTAAGAAAACACTAAAAAGACAAAATCATGGCATCAAGTCTCAAATACACTAAAGCTAGAATCTAGGTGGAACACCTACTAATTAAAGTTAGGCCAATTTTCTTGGCACTCAGGTTTTATCTCATGACAAAGTCAACACCTAAAGTGGATAGGAAGACACTCCGTAGTTTTATCATGTTATGCCTACTCATCTATACCCAGAGTATATTTTAACCAAAGAAAAGAATGCCCAAATGTTGATTGTTGAGGCAATGTTAGGTCAATTCCCAGATCTCCATCCGGTTCCCCAACTGCCATCTCACTCCCCATTTAGAAACAACATCTTTCAGAAACAAGTAAGCAGGAGCTATAGAGGGGGACTACTGATTGCTTATTGCTTACTGGCTGCTTCTCCCTCCAGAAGCGAAGATCTGAAGATGGTGAGAGAGACATCCTAAATACAATGAATGCTGGGACTTTTAGACTGTTGTGTATTATATTTTCTTAGAGTTTCAAAGGACCAGGCAGGAGGTAAAAGAGAAATCACCATCTCAGTTAAAAACTAAAAACCATATTGGAATCTGGGCAATTAACTTCCTTTCTAGATGTGAATCTGAGAAGGAGATTTTGTTGTCATTGTTGCCACGCTATTTTTTTTGGTCAGAGGGTGTATCTAAGGACAATCCACCCATCCTATATTCTGAGAGTCACTGAGTTTAGAAAGTACTCCATTTAATCGTTTGTAAAAAGAGGTTAAAAGAAACAAAACATTAAGCACTAAGAATTACTGCAGAATAAGGGAAAATAATTATCAATCCGGAAGCCCAAAGGAAGAATATGTTTTTAAAATTGATTTCTTGTAAGACTCAAGAGAACATTTCTGGAACCTGTTTGCTATGTTCAATAAAATGCAAAAAGAAATGCTTCATGAACCTCCATGAAGCAGGACAATCAGCCTATAAGGAAAAAGGTGAGGTACAAAAGAGAGACAGAAGAGCTCAAAGAGAATTTCAATAAAACTTGAGGTGTAACAGAAAAATTAAACTCCACATTTTAAAAGGTACTGAGAATACTGAACTCTAATAATGATAATACTGAAGTAGGAATGAAGTGACAGGGAGGATGGGCTGAGAAGCTGTCATAAAATGTACAGGATGAGGACAAGCAGATGAAAAGTATGAAAGAGAAGATGATAGTTTATGAGACCTATTATGGAGATTCAATATGTAACTGACTTGTGGTCTTGAATAAAGAATTAAAACATAGTAAACAGAAGCAGTAAATAAAAATAAAACAGAAAAATGGACTGTTTGACCTGTATATTCAGAATTGATTGACTTTACTAACTTTGAGATAAAACAACAAAGGAGACCCACAAAACTCATATTGAAAACTTCTGAATTGCAAAAGAAACAAATAATTTAGAAACTCAAGTATCCAAATAAGGGAGAAAAGGGAAAAGAAGGGATTTTCACCAAAGAAAAATGTATCCAGCTAGCTTCAGACACTGTAACTGTAAATATTTCAAAAAAAGCAAAATAAGAATTTTAAAAGGATGATATTGTGAACCAAGAATTTCATATCTACACAATGTATTTTCTGGTGTAAAAACCATTCAAGGATGGTTCACATGTATAAAAGGTCAGTAAAATGAACATTTATGTACCTTTGCAAAACAAATGACTTGAAAGATTGCTCTAAATTAATCTAAAAGAATCAGATTTTAAAACCCAAATATGAGAGGGTCATGGCACAAAAGGATTGGGGGTTTTGCCTTTCTCTGTATGGATCAGAATTTTAGGGGCAATGTTAGATACTTCATCAAGCAGTAGAGTATTTCTGTAATCCAGTGATTTCATTTGATTCTCTTCAACTCCCACCCCTTCCCCATCACCAGGAAATATATTTCTCATGTCTCATTGCAAACCTCACAGTTCAGATGGAGCCTCTTGTTAGGTCCAACGACCTAGGAAACTAACTAGCACTTGTGAGATGTCCAAAATATCATACAGTTAGTCCTCTGTAACTGTAGGTCCCATATCCATGGATTCAGTCAACTATGGATAAAAAATATTCAGAAAAAACTTCATTTGTACTTAACATGTACAGACACACTCTTGTTGTTATTCCCTAAACAACATAGTATAACAACTATTTACATTGTATTTGCTATTACAAGTAATCTAGAGATTATTTAAAGTATACAGGAAAATGTGCATAGGTTATACACAAATACTACACCATTTTATATCAGTGACTAGAGCATTTGCTGTTTTGATATTTGCGGGAGGTCTTGGAACCAATTCTACATGCACACCGCAGGACAACTGTATTTACATGGCCGAGAATTATGCTTGGTAGTTTCTGGTTATATGGCAATATATTGTCAACTTTTTAATCATTTATTTCCCTCATTAACGAGGCCTTTATCATGACTAGATTTGTTTTACAGATTAGGAAATTTAGGATGGTTAGCCGACTTTCTCAAGACACCACACTAAGTAAGAAATAAATTTGAACTTACATTTTTGGACTTCAAATTAGATACGTGCTCTGTATCTTGCCTCACATAGGACTGCTTCATAGATTTTTAGAAAATAGTACTTTATATTATTTTCTTGGTTGTATCCCATCATTTGAGTTGAAAAAAGGAAACAATCTTTATGTCACTTAATACTTCAATCAGTTTAACCTTATTGTTCAACTCTCAAGTGTACAATTATTGTACATAATGGTATTAACATCTAAAAAATTACTTTTCTAATATTCAGTTGATATGACAGTAGATTCCAAACTGCTTTTTTGACATCTATTTGTTTGATTACTCTGAATCAGATAGTTCAGCATTACAGTTTTTGGAAAGAAATTTGAGTACCCTTAGTTTCAGCTACAGTAAAGCTTTTTTTAAAAACAATAAATTTTGATATAATTTCAAACTTGCAGAAAAATTGTTAAAACAGTACAAGAAGCTCCTATATACCATTTACCCAAATTCAACAATTATTTGTGTGTTGCCTCATTTACTTTATAAATCTCTGTCTCCCTCTTCATATGTATACATACATGCAAATTTTCCTTTAAATATTTGAGAATACATTGGAGACATTGTGCCCCTTCACCCTTGAATACTTTATCATGTATTTCTGGGAAAACAGGAGCAAAAAATGAAATCTCAATGTTCTCTTAGTTAAAAACCAATTATAGAAATCAGAAAAACTTAACATCCATATTATCTAATTCACAGTCCACACACAAAATTCATCAATTGTCCCATTAAGATCCTTTATAACCCACCAGGATTCTGTCTCCATCCAGGATACAATTCAGCATCAGGCACTGCATTTAGTTATCATATCTCTTCTTTTCTTTCTTTATGAAGAAGCTTGAAATCCAAAACACATTTCTTCTTATGGCCAGTAAAGTTTGGAGGCAGACCAGTTGTTCACCATCCTGGTTTACATTGAGACTTATCTCGGGAACTTTGCAAAGCCGTTTTACTATTCCCACACTACCCTTGCTGACTCAGAATCCCAGGGAAGGAATTGCCCCAGAACTGATATTTGTTTGTTTTGTTCTTCACAAGATCTACTTATTCTGATGATCAGCTAGCTTTGAAATCCCTGAGGTCAACCAGTGATAAACTTGGAGAAGGAGAGCAACGCTGCTGAGGCTAGCCAGAGAGATAATATTAGAGAGAGAGAGAGAGAGAGAGAGAGAGAGAGAGAGAGAGGACACGAGAAAAGAGGAATGACAGAGAGCAGTAAGAGGGATGTCACAGAAGGTGGAAACTTTTCCAGTAGGTACTTAAGAATATTTACCCCAAAATGACCACTAGCAAAAACAGCTCTGGAAAGAGTAAAACAGAGACCCTTTCGGCTTTCATAATTTTAAGATATCTGTAAGCAGCTTGTTTCTTGAACAATTATAATCTATTTGGCAAGAAAACATTTTTGTAACCATGTAAATCTGAAGAACAAAATTAGTGTAATTACCTTCTCATCACCTTTAATATATGAAAATTCATAAAAAATCTACAAGAGTACAAAGTATTTCCCAAATTTGCTTGACATCACCTTTTTGGAGGCATGCCTGTTAGTTAACAGGTCCACTTAACTGTCTAAGTGACTTTAGAAGTTGCATTAAATTCTGAAAAACTGCATCATATAACTCAGGTAAATTTTGGTAAAGACATTCATAAGGGCAAAATAATAAAGAAATATCTTTTCTCTAACTGTTTTTAGTTTAGGATTACATATAAGCAAAGAACAGCTAATACTACCAACAAAGTCACATAAGAGTATAAAATGATGATGAGCAGAATTATACATGAACCATACAAGTGACTAATGAAGAACCAAATAAATTGCTAATAGCAATGAAGATGATGGTTAGCCAGATCAAAAAAGATGTATTCTGAGGCAAAAATACCCAATGTTGAGACCTTTACTTCTAAAGGTTATTACATATAACTTTTGCTTCACTAGAAGATACAGACTAATATCAAGTTTTAAAAACTCATTGTATTAAAAGCTCTTCCTAAATACTCTTTGAGTTCCCATAATTTAAAAATATTCCATAAGGTTAAAAAAAGTAAAATCTTAAAGCAGTAGTTCAAAGATCCAAACCACCTTTGTTTTTCCTCCAATAAGAAATATTAGAATTGTTCCTATAGAGCCCAGTCATTCAAAATATTAAAAAATAGAGCTGGTATACTGGATTATCTCCATAATTGCTGCTTAAGGAAAATATATAGTTTTATACTTTTAGGAGTCTATTGTGCTTACATTATTACCATATGATATGACAAAGTGAAAATTAAGAAGCAGCTTTAGGTTGGCTGTGCTCAGCTGGGTGGTTTTCTATTTTTTGTACAATAGCTGAGGTTATTCATGTGCTTGTGCTTAATTAGGTCTCTGCTGGGCATGGAATATCTAAGATATCCTCATCTTCCAGGGTCTTTCCTCCATAAAGTTCCCCTTTAGTTCAACTTTCTTTACAGCATGACAACTGGCTTCCTAGAAGAACCATTCCAAGAAGACAAATCCCACTGTACAAGTATTTATTTGTCAAGCTTCTGCTTGCATCACACTTGCCACTGTCCCGTTGGGGAAAGCAAGTCACATGACCAAGCCTAGAGTGGGAAAGAACTATATCAGAGTGTGAATACTATGAGACATGGTGCTTTAGAAGCCATCAGTGTAATAGTCTGCCAAGCAGAAGGGTTTTAGATGCTTTTCTGTCTGTGTTGGCTAAGACTTTGCATCCAATTATCCATCTTCAAATATTGAAACTCTAGATAAGGATAAAGCAAGAAACAAAGAAGATAGGTATATATTCATAAAAGTGCTTAGAAATATTCATCAAGATATATAGATTTTGTGGCTAAATATATTAATTACTCTAAATGGAATCACATATTATTTGATTAGTCAAAATTAGAACTGATAGTTGAGCTGCTTCTAATATGTTGACTACTAAAAGTAATAGCACAGCTAACATCAGAGTGTAATAAAACAGAAACATTGGGCTAGGACATATGATCACACAACTGTCATTAAACTATGTTCCTGTAAAGGTACCATTTAAATTTTTTAGGCCTCAGTTTTTTATATATTAACACAAATGTCTTAAACTATATTACTTAGCATTTTTTCAGCTCTAAAATTTGCCACATCTTTAAAAATTCTTTAAGTATTATTAGCAACACACACACACACACACACACAGACACACACACACAATGTCACCCAAATTCCCTCATTTATCAGTCAGCTACGCCAGGGATTGTGAGAAATATGTAAAGGTTAATTTGTGGTTATTAAAGGTTTAATTCAACCAATTGGGCCCTGTTAGTTACCTATTAAAATCTCAGTCACAACAGATAACATGGTCAAGAGGGTGTTTCCATGGTATAGGTTCCCTTGGATATTACCAGATAGCATTGTGATTAGAAATAAACAACAAACAAGGTTTTAATGGGGGGGCGGGGCGAGTAGCTAAGGATACTCTGTATGAATGTATAAATATTGTAATTAAAAGAAGAAATATGGAGGTTACAATGTCCTAATGTACTGGGAGCTAAGAAGTGCTTGTAATCCCTGGTCATCAGAGACTCTGTACAAGAAATGTTTCTTTAGAATTCTTCTTCCCAGATTTTTATCCTTTTCAACACAATGAGGCAACTGAAGCAACAGAATATTCATAACTCCTCCTCCTCTGCCCTATTAATTCTTTCCTCCTCCAGCCATTTAGTTTAGATTTTCTTTTACTCTTACAGACAAACCACCCAAAGTTTACAGCAATCTAAGGCATTTGCTGTGTCTACAGATGAGCTAATACTTGCAAGATAGAATTTTTGTCAAATCCATCAATTGCTTTCTATTGTTCCTTTCTCTAGTTCTCATATTGTTGCCCTTGGACATTGCTAAATTGTTATTCCACTTCCCATTTGTATATATGGCATCTCCAAATAAGCTAGTTCATTCCCCTCCTTTCCTACTTCCTTATATGCCATATCCTTCATATTAATTGGTCCATCCTTCTGAGAAGGTAAGTTCTACATGATACATAGGCTTTATGGAGTGCCGAAATATGCTTTGCATCCACAGTGGAATTTCCATGCAGGATTTTTTTTTGTCTTGGCTCTTGATTATTAAATCAAGTTTTCTGTGTCCTAAACTGAGTCTTCTACTTCTTTTAGGTTGATCTTGCTGTGAAGTAAATAAGGTATAGAGTTGTCTGAAATAACTTTCTAGGATGATAAACATGTTCTCAATCTGCATTGTACAATACTTTAGTCTCTAGCCACATGTGGATATTGAGCACTTGAAATATATTTTGTGTGACTGAGAAAGTGAGCCTGTATTTTAATTAATTTTAAATTAAATAATTATGTATGACTAATAGCCACCATGTACTGGCAGTGTAATGGCAGACAGAGTAGTGGTTTTGCACTTGAAGAGTTATTTTCTTGACTTTCTGACACAGATATTTCTTACACATGGAATGTCCAGCCTTAAAAAATGTTACCCAGTCTAATAGATCTAGATCCAGATTTATCTTTTACAGAGTATCTTCTTGCCTTTGAGTCTGTACTGATCCTCTTTTTCCTGAAACGTTAAGTGTACCATGCCTCTGGCACTTAGAGCAGACTATTATGCATTGTAATTTGTCTGCTTCACAAAAGTGTGATTTTTCTCCATAATCAGATTTAAAACTCTTTGAGGTCAGAAACTCTAACATTTCTCTTGGCAACTTAGCATATGCTGGGCACCTGGTTGTTGCTCTATAAATATTTATCGCATGGATAAATAAAGTAGGTTACATCAGGGAGTAGGGTGACTGGGCAGATGGTGCCCAAATGACAAAAGCCCCACTTCTTCCTGCTCAAAGTGACGACATACTTTGATAAATTTCCCGTAAGGTCCTAGAAAAGTCTCTGAGAACTAGAACGTGCAGTTAAGGAGGCTGGCAAGGAGAGAGCCAATTTCATGGAACTTGCAATGTATAGTTATACAATTGCAGTATGTTGCATACAAGGGCCTCTGATTTCCTCCCAGTATAAAATACACTTCAGCAGAACAGAGTACTGGAGTGAAATTGTAGGCTTTCTCTCATGTGTGTAGAAAGCCACATGGTGGCTCCCACCACTAGTGATTTCAGATCTGTGTAATAGTTCTGGTTTGACTTTTTACAAGTTCTTGAAATTGTTGGCTATGTTATTCATATATACTGTGTAGTCAAACTGTTAGTGTAAAGACTATTTTCCTGAACTTTCTAGAGCTGAGTGGGATAAGAAAACAAAATGACAAAGCAAAGAATACAAACAAGGCAACACACTGCTAATGATTTTAAATCATCCTGACAAAAAGTTTCTGAATATCTCATGAAATTCTTGATATGTTTGAAAAAAATATACCATTTGAAGTAACAATACAGTGTCACTAACATTTTTGAAAATAGTCAACAATGTTTAGAATTTGTTTATACATATGGCATGCATTTTAGATGTAACAGTCAGGAAAATCTCATTATTGTAGACTTCACTGGAAGATCTCTGAGGTCCCTTCCAGCTTTAAAATGCTGAATATAATTCAGAATTTATGATAATTTGAACTAGGCAAGGCTGAAATTTACTTTTGTATGATCTATGAAGCAAGGATTTGCTAATAGTGTAAACAAGATTGCTTGAGGCTTTTAACCAAGCTGTTTTTAAAGATTTTTAACACATTGTGTGATACAAATGGGCCTAATTTCAAATGATCCCCACCTATTTATTAAAGCACACAATGAAAGACTGTTACTTAGAAGTGCTTTTATTAGCAGCTAAATATACAGTGTGAATTTGAAAATAATTAATCTGCATTTCTGTTAGCAAAGGGGGGGTATATAGTTTTGTGTTTCGTTAATTCTGTTTGATTTCTTTAAGGGTAGAAGATTCATGAAGTTTTTTCTGTATTCGCAATGAATACTTAAAATACATTTGTCTATTTCATTGTTTTTTTTTCTCTTCTTACTTTATGCATTCTTTATACCTTGTCTCTTTAAATACTATTTATGAGGCTGATTTTCACAAGCAATATTATCTTTGAGATAGTTAAAAATCTAGAGCTTCTTAAATTTGGCTGTAATTCTGATATCTATTTTACTTATTCAGAGTACATAGATTTATAGAACTGTAAGATTAGGGTTGGATTCTTGTAAGTTATTTCTTCTTCAACATGTTGTCATTATAATTTGTTTCTCTGATGTTAAAACATTCTGTGATTTTTTTTTCATGTCATAAGGCTAAAAAATATTCCTGTACATATTTCCTATGAAACTAAGATTTTTACTCTAAGGCACGAGCTTGAAAAACTTACTTCACTAATAGCAAAAATCCTTCTAAAGTCCTATAGAGATAATACATATAGTATAATTTATAAAAATGAATATAAAAAGATTTACTTTGTAAAATCTTATATACCATTTAGAATGATAATTTGAAATTGAAATTGAATTTAAAACACAATGTAGGAAATATTTGATATCACTTGCTGTATGTTGACAAAGCTAAAACACAAAATCATTTCTATTAGAAGAAGATGTTTGTGTAAAACTCTTTATGGTTTCCCTCACAAGTATATTTTAAAATAACATAATTTTATAGCATGTAGGATGGTGGTATTTTATAACAGCATTTTCTAGATCCTATAGTCCATGTTTATACTAATAGAGAGTGATGCTATAATAATACCAGCCACAATTTACTGTAAAATTTTTACATCATAGTCCTTTGAACACATAAAAAACTTTAAAGACATGTATTGTTGTATACTTTAGTTAAATAATATTTGCTAAACATCTAATGCATTGCTTAAGCTGATCTAAATATTCTGTATTATCATACTTAACCCTCACAAAAACCTATGAAATATGAACTATGATTGTCTCCAACTTATAAATGGAGAAATTGAGGCCTTGAAGGAGACAGTAACTTGCATAAGAGATTCACGTGGTTGAGAAAGCATTTGAATATACATATCTGACTCTAAAACTTATGACTCTAAAACCCTTACCCTTCAAATTTTTCTGAGTAAAGGGTTTTAATTTATTTTCTCATGGTGTCACTTACCCTAATCATCTTAATGCCTGAATATCTCCATATATTAAATACAAATGTCATTATTGTTGCTAAAGAATAAGAGCCATTTTTTGAGAAGGTATGGAATTACTCTATTTGAAAGCTGAAGAAAGTAGTCTAGGGCATCAAACATTTTCAGCAGTGGCTTAAAAAAACTTGAATACAGTTATTGACAAATTATTTTGCTCACCAATCCAAGTGGGTACTTTTGAAACCCCATCTGGTTGCATCTACTTGTTTTGTTCCATCTATTTTCAATGTTAAAATTTCATCTGAAATTCTTTATACCAATGAAATGATTTCTTATATCTCATTCAATTCAGGACTTCTGCTCCATGCCAATTGGTTTGAGATGGTAAGTTTCACTCATTACTTCTTACCATAAAAGAAGTGCACTGATGTAGAAAATATAATCTGTTGAAGAAATATTGGTTGCCAGAGATTGCCATATATGAGGCTTAAATTTTAGTGATCTCTAAATCCTTTTCTGTTTCATCTTTTCGTTTTGCTTCCTAAAATGAGTATTACTTCAGATTTTGCAGTAAGTACCCCTTAATGCAGATAGCACCCAATTCAAAGTAATCTCGGTTTTGACGCTACCATTTTAACCTCAATAGTGTTTTGGTTGGGTGACCTCTAATAAAGGAAATTGCTAGGAATAATCAACACCAAATAAAACAGAAAGGCCATAACTGCACAAGAAATAAAATGTGACTAAATAAAATTGGATATAGTATAACATATTATTGAAATATTCATCTATAATACTAGATCCAGGAAAATTTGTCTTAGTAGAATAATGACCAAAAACAAGCAATCCGAAAGTCTAAACATTAAGACATTTTTATATGAGCAAAACTGATTGATTAATCAGCTTTCTGTCATAAAATTTACATGGCAAATAACTAATCGACATTGAAATATTTTCAGTAAAAGAAAAATGGCAATTGACAAGAGGAAATTAACAACAGTCTGTAAGAAGTTGACCATTGGATTAATTGGTTCATGGATTACTCTAAATAACCTTCTGATAAAAGTTTATAAATATTTGAATAATGATAAATTATTTTATTTTCTTAAAAACAATTTTTTAGATAGGATCTTGCTCTGTCACCCAGTCTCAGTCCAGTGGACTGTTCGTAGATCACTGCAACCTCAGCCTCCTGTGTTCAAGTGATCCTTCCACTTCAGCCTCCCATATAGCAGGGATTACAGGTGCTCACCACCATACTCAGCTGAATTTTGTATTTTTTTGTAGAGATGGGGCCTTGCTTTGTTGCCCAGGCTGGGATAAAATACTTATTTTTATAAGTAGAGTTTAAAAGAATTAAAAGCTGTAAAAGCACCAGGGTTGAAATATTTTGTGTTCTCCTCAAATCTATTGTTTCCATTCCTAAGTCTATTTATGACATGAATTCGATTATGATAAGATTTGTCCTGACTATCAACTCATAGGGTTTTGTGAAGATCGAATGAGATGATAACTACAAAAGCACTTTGTTAAATTTAAAGCATTATTTAGTGGTAGTTATTATTTTGAACTGCCTGTTAAACATTCTTTGTTGAATGTATGACTGGCCCAAATCAAACTTAGGGCATTTTCCCAAAAGCGAACCCCTCTCTATGACTTGCTCACCCTGTGAATGATACTACAATTCTAACACTTCTTCAAAATTAAGGGTTCAAACCTCAGCATTTCTTTTCTTTGCTTTATTTTATTTTAAATTTTTTTTGAGTTCCTTTTAACTGCTTTTCTATCATGATTATAGAAGCCAAATAGAGCCAGATAGTCTAATCAACCAGATTATATGTGATAACCAAATTGTTGTCACATCTCAACTGCTACTCAGTTATAACTTTATCTCATTTTATAACAGACATATTTCTGAAAATGTGCAGAAATTGATTTGTTTTTTTACAAATGATATTCTATTTTACATACAATAAAGTGATTTTAAGGAGTTCTACTTTGAAATTTTGAGTAGAGTGAAAATTCATTATCACTCTAGATTTTCTATATGTTATGTTTTAAAACATGACATGCAAATATTATTTTCCTTTTCAAAGAAACTCTAGCAAAAGACATGCCAAATGTAGTTCATTGAAGATTCTCTTCCTTGGCAAAGCTAGCAATTCAATGACCCATTGAATTAGTGTCATTGTGGTTTGGTTTTCTGCTTTATATTAAACCTCAAAGCTTTCAATAAATGAGTATGATTATTTGAAAGTTTTAAGCAATAGTGAAACAAGGACAGAGAAGAAGGAATGAAGATTATTCAGTAATTTATATTTGAGACAGTATGGATGACATTTAAGATATAACTGTAAGAAGTAAATTATAGTGACCATAACTCAGCTACATGATCAATTTTATTTTCAGTGGGACTTGGAATAAAATAATATAACTCAGTAGAACAAATTTTGTTGCCAAGATTAACTGTTGAGAGTATTTGAATTCATTGCATTGGAAAGAGGCATCTTAAATTTTCTTAATGATAAAACTTTAAAAAATGGTAATCATGCGTGTTATTAAAATGAGTGCAACAGAGTCATCTTAAGCATTGACTTTCCTATGGTAGGAAGTTTTTATTTAAAAAGTTTCTGAGGATTATTTTGTCATCTCACATATTCCTTAAAAATTTCTAAGAATATCAATGAATCCACATGACGCAATTATGGTCAAATTAAATGACATGGTCATGGTTCAATCATAGAGGTTAATTGTGCATGTAAGCTTTCCTATGTAACTACTGAAATTAAAAGCTGATAGACCCAGGTTTTAATTTGCCCAGGTTTTAGGTATTTCTGTGTGTCTACTATATTAGAAACCAAATTAACATGTGGAAAATATTACAATATATTGTAGTATAATTCTTCAAGTATTTTAATAAAATCTGGGACTGGCCATAAATTAAAATACAGTTCAAAATATATGAAGACATATAGACTAGCAGGATAAGCCATGTGCAATTAGGTTACAGCTTCTAAAATGAAATTTCATGGATTTCCACGTTTCTCTAGGAAGAAAAAAAGAAGAAAACAAATAAAATTAGAACAAAAATTTTGTATTACTTACCCAAAGCCGCTGTGGACCAAGTGGCATTGGAATAGTATAAGCAGCACCTGGAACCTTAATGCCTAGACCGGGTATGGAAAGAGACTAATTCACTGACTAATGACATTAATATCTGAACTGGTCTAAAGAGATAACATACATTAGTGTGTTGAGTCACACAGTTATTTTCAAACTGTAGGGTTCAAAGAGATAGTGATGATAATGAAGTTTAGCTCAGTCCCAGAAAAACACCGATATTTTTTCATAAAATGGCTGAAGGTTTTATGACTAAAATTATGTTGATATGTGTTTTTTAAGTGATCAATTCTTCTATGGTTAGTGACTGCATAGTTTGAGTTTTCCAGATCAGTTTAGATTTCATAAAATGTTCTTTTAAAATAAAGGTAATTCAAAAGGTAATTCCCTTTTGAATTATTTTGTGTAATTTAACTTCACAATGAGAAAGAAGAAAAAAAGTCTATTATCAGATCACATATTTTGGTTTTAGGGTCAGATATATGAATATTTTATCCACAGCCTAATACCATATTATTTTAATATTTTTTTCATTAATTATTGACATACATCATACCCCTTAAATATTGATGAAGCTATAATCTCTAAGGTTCTGAGCTATTATTTTCTGTTTGCAAACAAGAAATGTTTAAAGTCTGAATTTAACCCAAACCGACTGGGCACAGTGGCTCATACCTGTAATCCCAGCATTTTGGGAAGCCAAAGTGAGAGGACCACTTGAGGCCAGGAATTCAAGACCAGCCTTGGCAACATGGCGAGACTCTGGTCTCTACTAAAGATTAGCTGGCGTGGTGGCACACACTTTTAATCCCAGCTACTCAGGAGGTTGAGGCAGGAGAATTACTTGAACTCGGGAGGTGGAGGTTATAATGAGCCGAAATTGTGCCACTGTCCTCCAGCAAAAAACAAAGAAGGAAAGAGAGAAAGACAGAAAGAGAGAAAGAGTCAGAAAGAGAAAGAAAGAAAGAAAGAAAGAAAGAAAGAAAGAAAGAAAGAAAGAAAGAAAGAAAGAAAGAAAGAGAGAGAGAGAGAAAGAAAGAAGGAAAGAAAGAGAAAGAAAAAGAAAAAGAAAGAAAAGAAAGAAAGAAAGAAAGAAAGAAAGAAAGAAAGAAAGAAAGAAAGAAAGAAAGAAAGAAAGAAAGAAAGAAAGAAAAGAAAGAAAGAAAGAAAGAAAAGAACGAACCACCTAAACAAGGTGGGTGGGATGAAAAACATTTGCTTTGTTCAGCCTTCAGTGATATATTTTCTCTTTTCTTTCAAATCTTCTCTTCCTATGTTCCTTATGCCTTTTATTCCACAGGACTAGAAAGCAAGTCCTGATGTTATTTTCTGTCTGTCTGTGTGCCCTTTTGTCATTGTTCTCATTCAGGCTTTTGGTATTCTTGAAGATAACTAGTAAACTCTGTGCTTTCTAGGCCAGGCACGGTGACTCCTGTCTGTAATCCCAGTGCTTTGGGAAGCCAAGGCCAGTGGATTACTTGAGCCCAGGAGTTCAAGACCAGCCTGGCCGACATGGCAAAACCCTGTCTCTACTGAAAACACAAAAATTAACCAGGCATAGTGGTGCACGCCTGTAATCCCAGCTACTCCGGTGGCTGAAGCACCTGAATTGCTTGAACGTAGGAGGCAGAGATTGCAGTGAGCAGAGATGGCTCCAGTGCACTCCAGCCAGGGTGACAGAGGCAGACTCAAAACAAACAAACAAACAACTTTGTGCTTTCCACTTTCATTCTTGCTTCCATTCCCCAATTTATGATCTATTTTGCTACCAGAATTATCTATCTAAAATCTGAATCTGATCTGATTACTTCCTCTTTTATTACCTTTCAGTGCTGCTCTCAGGTAAATGATCACCCGCTCCAGACTTAACTCCAATGACTCCATGCCTCACAATGAATAATCACAGCGAGTTATATGGCCCTCCCTCATGAGTCCACACAACCTTTGGTGTGCATCCTCCTACCATATTATGCCATTCGTTAAGAAACACGGATTTGTCTTTTAATAAGCTTCTTTCTCTATCTGTTGCAAATGTGAACTTGTCCTGGAATTTTTCTTAAGCCCCTCTAGGGAAGTTCTTTAAGGGGAGAAAACAGGGGTTAGCACTATCTATAGGCTTGTGTGAACTATCTACTTGCTGTGTGCGAACCGCTTCTTTACATGACTTTTCTTAAGACCTCACCACCACTTCATGGCCTGGGTATAATTTTTATTTTGTAAATAAAAAAACTAGAGCTCAGAGAGTCTATCTACATTGTCAGGGGTGATACCTTTGTTTAAAAAGTAGAGCCTAGAATCAACCATTTGATTTCTAGGATCAAAATCTTTGCACAGTACCTCACCCAGGTTCTAGATCTGTGATCTGGGCCAGGAGCTGCTGTTGGGCACATTAGGTTAGTGTATCTTCCTATGATTTAACCACAACACAAAATAGATTTCGGTCTTTGAGGATTGCCACAATAACTTCTCACTATTCCCACAGGCCACAATGGGCCAACAGCCTCCACACTTTGTACTCTGATGTTTTTGCTCAAAGGTGCACTAAATCCCAGTAAAGCCCCTCTGCATGCATCTTGGGCTAGATCCTGTGTGGGTCCATGTTCACAGGCCAACCCATTCGGAGTAGTGGGCTCCAAATCACAAGTCAAACACATATCACAGGAAATGTCAATAAATTGTACAAATTTCAGGATCCAGAGAAAACAATGTATGATCCTTTGAAAACCATTTTTTGAAAAATGCAATGTATATAACTTCAAGACTTTATACAGAGTATTTGGCTAAAAAAAAAATATGGACAGTAGATTTAATTTATAATGTTAAAAAAGCTTTATTTATTCATTTTTTGAGAATGGACATGAATACTTTGACATGAAGATGGTCAGGACGTGGCAAAATGAGGTTAGACAGAGAAAAAGCACTGTGCCCATTCCTTTGTCAAATGTCCATTCCTTGTCAAATGATCCACCATGTTGCTTTTGCAAAACGAGGTTAGAAGGCAAAAATGAGGTTAGAAGGACAGAGAAAAAGCATTGTGCCCATTGCTCTGCCAAATGTACCTGAAAAAGAAGAGAATTTCCCAAGGCCTATATCTCTATGATAGAAATCTATGAGTTTGTGAAAGAATAACATGAGTAAAGATCATAGCTATCTAGCGGGAAAACTACTTGTCACCAAAAATAAATAAATAAATAAATACAGGTCTATCCAAACAAAAACACTGTGTTTTAGTCTATTAAGGAGAATTTCAATCAAAGTTTATGATTGATTGGTTTTCACAATGGAAAATAATTTCCCTGATTTTGCCTTATTTTCCCACTCTCCCCATCTTTTTCCTTGTTTCTTGATTTTTTTTTTTTTTTGAGACAGAGTCTTGCTCTATCACCCAGGCTGGAATGCAGTGGTGCAATCTCAGCTCACTGCAACCTCCCCATCCCATGTTCAAACAATTCTCCTGCCATAGGCTTCTGAGTAGCTGGGACTACAGGCCTATGCCAGCATACCTGGCCAATTTTTGTATTTTTAGTAGAGATGGGGTTTCACCATGTTGCCCAGGCTGGTCTCCAGCTCTTGGCCTCAAGTGATCCTCCTATCTCACCTCCCAAAGTGCTGGGACTATAGGCGTGAGCCACCACGTCCAGCTATCTCTTGATTTTTAACATTCTCCTCTAATCCCTTGTACCTAAAAATTACAAAGTTTGTGACATATAACTTGGAAATTTAAAAATTCTATGGGTACTAGTACTGTTATATTTATTTTAGTTTCCCAGAGACTCCCTGTGTTTCACAATAAATAATGTGTTAAGCAAAACAACCAGTCAGAATATATTCAACTAGATTTCATGCAGGTCTGGGGTGAATTTTAAATTTTGCTCATCTCTAGCTTATTTAATTTTCTAGTATTTGACTTTCCTAAAAGCAGGCAACTGTTAACTAATGCTAATGGTGAAAACAAAAGCAACATGGTGGATCCCTCATTTTATTCTACTTTACCGCCAATTTGTGTAACTGGGAAGGACATAAGTTTTTGCTCTCTGGAAAAAGAATATATTTATTACATCTCTTCCCTTGCACAGAATGAGTAAGAATTTATATTGGGAATAAAATGATAGTAGCTGTTTCTTTCACTTGCTGCTTCAGTGGAAGAAAGTAGGCAGGTAAAATCTTTTACCAGGTGGGCTGGTAAAAAATCATTGTTTTTATTCCATGCACATATACAAAATGTTATTTATATATACATTTTGAAACAGGGTCTCACTCTGTCACCCAGGCTGGAGTGCAACGGTGCGATACTGGCTCACTGCAACCTCAGCCTCTTGGGGTCAAATGATTCTCTCATCTCAGCCTCCCATGTCTGGGGCTACAGACATGTGCCACCATGCTCGGCTAAGTTTTCTATTCTTTTAGAGATGAGATCTCACTGTGTCGCCCAGACTGGTCTCAAATTCCTCGACTCAAGGGATCAACCCATCTTGGCCTCCCAAAGTGGTAGGATTACAGGCATGAGCCACTGTGCCTGGCTACATGTTATAAAAAATTTACTAACTTCAATATACTCACAATTCTTATTTATATACAAATTACTTGCAATATTTTTTCTTCTAGTGTGACTTGAGATTCTCTTTCATTGATAGGACTTAATCACAAAAATTAAGTCGCATATTTTGAATTATTTCAAATATGTGGGAGTACAAGTATATGTAGAGGGGAAGAATTTCTAAAGTTGATATTATGAAATGTTTCACACACATATACAATACGTAAACATCCATATTAGTATAATATTTCCATATATATTATGTAGATGTTGAGCTATTTATTGACATGTATATGGAGAGGACTAAGACAAATTTCCTGGTGAACTATGTTGATATTGGGCTATTCCTATACATAGTCACATTGCAGAGGAAAAGTGGGGAATAGGGGTGGAAGATGGCCAATTATAATACCAAATTTACATAAGGACAGGATTTGATTGGCCAGTAATGAAGCACATTGTCTTTTGTAGTATATTATATTATGTTAACATTAAGATAAATGTATAACAAATAAAAAATTAAATGATTTAAATAATTTGTGTCAACTCAGCATTAAAATATGGCTGCCTTCAATAAAATACTCTTTTATGATCCACTCACAGAGACTTTCTGTATCCAAATCTTCCAGAAGATACCAACTCTTCTTATGGAACAAATCAATTTTAAAATCTTTCTTACAAAATTTATAATAAAATAAAGCTATCAGAATAATGGTATAAATTATTAGATAACAATGAATATATATAGATATTTCATTATCGGTAGAGGCAGTTTGTGGGGACTTTAAACACAGAGATATTAGAAGTCCAGGACAGGATTTTTGTATTTAGAGAAATGTTTGTTTTATGTGTGTGTGTGTTTTTTTATGATGGGAATAGGAGGAAAGTACTCAATAGACTAGGACCTCTAATATGAAATTTACCAGCAGTGTAAATAACTATTCCCAGAACAACTTTAGATCTAGAATTTAATGTCATATCATAAGAGCTTCTTTACTTTTGTAGGCATGTTATTATTTCCCCATATGTTGAACTTTCATATAGTCAGTTTCTTTTAGGAAGAATAATGCTATATTGTGTTATTTATATGTCAGAGGGAGATGGATACATTTAACTGATATTATGGAATAGATATATAATCACTATTGTCACCTATTTTAAGGTACTTTTAAAAGAAAATCAATTTTATTACTTATAATACACATGAGTGCATTCTCTATTTCAAATCTGTAACATTGTGTGTGAACACTTACTATTATTCTGGTTATCTAAATTAATTTAAAAAATTCATCATCTTATATATAGTTACTTAAATATTTGCCTTTGTTTCTTTGCTGAGCCTATATATATATAATATTTTTGAAAGAGCTGAATTTAGATTAATTTTTATTATGCTTTTGCTATCACTGTCTTGAATTTTATTTGTAGAGTACAAATATGAAGTCCTAAATGAGCTTGAATTAAGTTACACTATATTTTTCATTAAATAGATTTTTAAAAAAAATAAGCTGAGGGGAGACAATAAATATACAATATTATAAAATTATATTTTGCTTTTAACTTGAAATAAAAATTTAATCCTGAATGGTGGAAATGGTACCTGAAATTTTTCCCTCAATGTTCTAACACATGAGACTCTTACCTGTTATAAATTCTGGATTGTGGTTGTCAACAATTTTGTGAAAGAAAAAAGCATTGCATTAGCCAATGATTCTTCGTCAAGTTACACTATAAAGTATTATTGCATTTTGCAACCATTCATTGATATTAAAAGCTTTGGTTTTAAAGAAAAGCTTTAGATTCAGGGCCACCAAATATAAGGATTCTCAAATTTGGGGACATTCTATGAGAGAAGCCCAGGTGGACAGTTTCTTTCTATTCTCACTCTTACTTTGAGTAAAAAATTTTAGTCATTAATATGGAAATATTCCCCTGACTTTGTTTTATTTTTAACTTATTTCTAGGTTCCCTATTTTTCTCTGGGATTAAGCTCTATATTAATAAATTTTATGCTTTATTAAACTATTTATTATTGAAACTATATTAATACATTTAATGTGAAAAATTAAAATCAAAATATCTTCAACTGCACTAAAGTAGAGAGCTGATTTGAATACCTAGCTATTCAGGAAACACACATACACACAAATCACATTTTCCTTACAAAAAACCTAATACATTTTTGCAGTTGTTTGTTTTTTATATTTTGGTCTTGAATAATCTAAAGTCTGTTGATTTATTTGTTATACTAGTTGGTAGACTGGTCATTCAGGCCACAACTTATTCTGAGCATCCTTAAGTAAGATTTATCAAGAACGACCATGGAAATAAAAGTAGAAGTATTTTTTTTCCCTTAAGGGATTTCAAATCTAGCTGTAGAGAAAAGTATTACATATGGAAACCAAGAAGAACTATTTTGGGCAATGGTGCCCCAAACACAGCTTCTTCTAAAGGAAACATCACTGTGCTAGCCCTCATGGGGGCTGCTTCTTCCCAGGCTGCCATCTTCTGAATCAGGAATGCTTGGAATGAAGGAATTCTTGATCTTAGAGAAGCCAAATCACAGATTTCCCAGCAGCCAATTAGCTACAATAAAGGATGAGTAAAGCTAAGCAGATATATTTTTGAGTAATTAGGTTAATGCCTCAAGAATCAACTTAGCTAATCAGATTTACTACTCTTAACAGGCCACGAAAGCTGAATTTAGATTGAGGTGCCTGTGTGGGACCACATCAAAAGTCAAGTTTTGAAGTAGCACAGAGCTAAAATAAACCAAAAGATGCGGTTGATACTGGAGAAAAGAAACACTTGAGAGGAGTATGGCTGTCAAGTAAGACAGAGCACCAGGAAAAAGGTTTTTGAATTCTTGTTTCTAAAGTAGCTAGGGCTAACTAAAATTCAGAAACACCCTTTAGCTCCAGCCTCTGGGAGGGCTTTTCAGTGGTATCTTGATGTTAGATTTCCATGAATTTCAGCTCCATCCTTAGTCAATTCTCTTAAGCTTGCTTGGATGTGTCTCTAGTCCATGCAACCAAATTAAACTTGCCCAAAACAAAGAACTATTCAAGCCCAAATAATGCAGGAAATAAGTGTTTAGGAGCTTTCTGAATATGCTTAAAAAAAAAAAA
>NW_016803311.1:4405411-4407162 GCF_001698545.2 Rhinopithecus bieti
TATATATATATATTTTGAGACCAGATCTCAGGATCTCATTCTGTCACCCAGGTTGGAGGGCAGTGATGTGATGAGGCATACATCACTACATCTGGCTAATTTTTTTTTTTTTTTGTACTTTTTTTGTAGAGATGGGGTTTCACTCTGTTGCCCAGGCTGGTCTCAAACCCCTGAGTTCAAGCAATCTGCCTGTCTCAGCCTCTCCAAGTTCTGGGATTACAGAAGTGAGTCACTGCACCTGACTGTATATTTTGGTTAAATCATTATGAAAGTTTATTTATTTCATGCTTTAAAACTTACATGCCTATATTCTGTCAATGTCTATAAAAATTCTACTCTTTTATTTGTCATTATGAAATAAATGGAAACATAAACAAAAATTTATCCAGCCAAGATCTTTTGTAAGCATAAAATGTATTTATGTCTATTTTACAAAGCAGGTCCTGACCTCTGCTTTCATTACATCTAGGTTTAAGTAGTGATCTTCTGACAGTAAGTCTTCCAGTTTCTGTTTATTATTTGTAGTTCTGCATGAAGTGTGCTCATCAACTGATTTTTCAGGGGATAGGGATGTCAAAGCTTCGTAATTTCTACATTTATTCAGGTGCCCATTGTGGATACCAAAAACCACAAAGTAATTAGGATTAAAAGACTTCCATCAGTTTTTTTTTTTGCGGGGGGTGGGGTGGTAAGGGGAAGTTTTCCACTATTGTAAGAGCAAATTGAGTGCCAAATATAGAAAGATAGTTAATATTTTTAAAGCTTTCTGTGTAGTTTTCACTTCTGTCTTTTTAAGTTATTATAGCTCACAACATGTAGAGAACTGAGAATGACTGAGAGTACTGAGAATTTAACCTTCGTAACTGCTTAACACATGATTTCTTTTATTTTTTACTTTTATTTTTATTATACTTTAAGTTTTAGTGTACATGTGCACAACGTGCAGGTTTGTTACATATGTATACATGTGCCATGTTGGTGTGCTGCACCCATTAACTTGTCATTTACATTAGGTATATCTCCTAATGCTATCCCTTCCCCTTACCCCCACCCCACGACAGGCCCTGGTGTGTCATGTTCCCCATCCTGTGTGCAAGTGTTCTTGTTGTTCAATTCCCACCTATGAGTGAGAACATGCAGTGTTTGGTTTTCTGTCCTTGTGATAATTTGCTCAGAATGATAGTTTCCAGCATCCCTGGAATGTCCCTACAAAGGACATGAACTCATCCTTTTTTATGGCTGCATAGTATTCTATGGTGTATATGTGCCACATTTTCTTAACCCATTGGTGGACATTTGGGTTGATTCCAAGTCTTTGCTATTGTGAATAGTGCCTCAATAAACATATGTGTGTATGTATCTTTCTAGCAGCATGACTCATCATCCTTTGGGTATATGCCTAGTAATGGGATGGCTGGGTCAAATGGTATTTCTAGTTCTAGATTCTTGAGGAGTCTCCACACTGTTTTCCACAATGGTTGAACTAGTTTACAGTCCCACCAACAGTGTAAAAGTGTTCCTATTTCTCCACATCCTCTCCAGCACCTGTTGTTTCCTGACTTTTTAATGATCGCCATTTTAACTGGTATGAGATGGTATCTCATTGTAGTTTTGGTTTGCATTTCTCTGATGGCCAATGATGATGAGCATTTTCTCATGTGTCTGTTGGCTGCATAAATGTCTTCTCTTGAGAAGGGTCTGTTCATATCCTTTGCCCACTTTTTGATGGGGTTGTTTTTTTCTTTCTTGTA
>NW_016803311.1:4409397-4443363 GCF_001698545.2 Rhinopithecus bieti
GCATTTGCTTGTCTGTAAAGGATTGTATTTCTCCTTCACTTATGAAACTTGTTTGGCTGGATATGAAATTCTAGGTTGAAAATTCTTTTCCTTAAGAATGTTGAATATTGGCCCCCACTCTCTTCTGACTTGTAGAGTTTCTGCTGAGAGATCCACTGTTAATCTGATGGGCTTCCCTTTGTGGGAAGCCCGACATTTCTCTCTGGCTACCCTTAGCATTTTTTCCTTCATTTCAGCTTTGGTGAATCTGACAATTATGTGTCTTGGAGTTGCTCTTCTCGAGGAATATGTGGTGTTCTCTGTATTTCTTGAATTTGAATGTTGGCCTACCTTGGTAGATTTGGGAAGTTCTCTTGGATAATATCCTGCAGAGTGTTTTCCAACTTGGGTCCATTCTCCCTGTCACTTTCAGGTACACCAATCACATGTAGATTTGGTCTTATCACATAGGCCCATATTTCTTGGAGGCTTTGTTCATTTCTTTTTACTGTTTTTTCTCTTAACTCTCTTCTGGCTTCATTTCATTCATTTGATCCTCAATCACTGATACTTTCTTCCAGTTGATCAAATCGGCTACTGAAGCTTGTGCATTCATCATGTAGTTCTCATGCCTCATGGTGTAGTTCTGAAAAGAAATCACGTGTTAGGAGGCAGTTCCAAGATGGCTGAACAGGAACAGCTCCAGTCTATAGCTCCCAAAGTGAGCGACACAGAAGACAGTTAATTTCTGCATTTCCAACTGAGCTTTGAAGAGAGTAACTCTTCATGGAGAGAAAAACTCCTCATGGAGTTTTCAGCTCCATCAGGTCATTTAAGGACTTCTCTACATTGGTTATTCTTGTTAGCCATTCGTCTAATCTTTTTTCAAGGTTTTTAGCTTCTTTGCGATGGGTTCGAACTTCCTCCTTTAGCTCAGAGAAGTTTGATCGTCTGAAACCTTCTTCTCTCAGCTCGTCAAAGTCATTCTCCGTCCAGCTTTGTTCCATTGCTGGCCAGGAGCTGCATTCCTTTGGAGGGGGAGAGGCGCTCTGATTTTTAGAATTTTCAGCTTTTCTGCTCTGTTGCCCATCTTTGTGGTTTTTATCTACCTTTGGTCTTCGATGATGGTGACGTACATTGGGGTTTTGGTGTGGATGTCCTTTCTGTTTGTTAGTTTTCCTTCTAACAGTCAGGACCCTCAGCTGCTGGTCTGTTGAAGTTTACTGGAGGTCCACTCCAGACCTGGGTATCAGCAGCAGAGGCTGCAGAACAGCGAATATTCCTGAACAGCAAATGTTGCTGCCTGATCATTCCTCTGGAAGCTTCGTCTTAGAGGGGTACCTGGCTGTGTGAGGTGTCAGTCTGCCCCTACTGGGGGATGCCTCCCAGTTAGGCTACTCGGGGGTCAGGGACCCACTTGAGGAAGCAGTGTGTCCATTCTCAGATCTCAAACTCTATGCTGGGAGAAAAACTACTCTCTTCAAAGCTCAGTTGGAAATGCAGAAATTACCTGTCTTCTGTGTCGCTCACTTTGGGAGCTGTAGACTGGAGCTATTCCTGTTCAGCCATCTTGGAACTGCCCCCTAACACATGATTTCTTTTCAGAACTACACCATTACAATCATAAGTCCAGTTTATGCCATGGTTTGAAATCTCAGTTTCATATTCTTACTGTATTTTTATTTTCATCCCAGCTATAAAATATACTATGCTTCTCTATTTTCACTCTAAACTATAAACATTTCTTAGTATTATTCTATGTTTTATTTAAAAAGCAACCTGGGCTGGGCATGATGACTCATGCTTGTAAATCCAGCACTTTGGGAGGCCGAAGCTGGTGGATCACCTGACGTCAGGAGTTCAAGACTAGCCTGGTCAACACGGCAAAACTCTGTCTCTATTAAAAATACAAATATTCGTTGGGTGTGGTGGCATGCACCTGTAATTCCAGCTACTCAGGAGGCTGAGGCAGGAGAATTGCTTCAACCTGGGAGGCAGACCATTGCACTCCAGCCTGGGCAACAAGAGGTAAACTCTGTCTCAAAAAAAAAAAAAAAAAAAAAAAAAAAAAAAAAAAAAAAAACAAACAAACAAAAACAAAAAAACAAACAAAAAAGTCAACCTGGGAAACAGAAATTATTATGCTAACATTCAAAATGTAAATGTGTTCTCACTTCAGAGATTGAGGAAACTGGTTGGAATTTGTTTTGTAGGCTTCCAAAAGCCCAGAATTGAGTGGATCAAGGAACATTGTGACATAGATGAAGTCAAACCTTAGCATTTTGTTAATCACCCAATAGTGTTTTAGAGACCTAGGTCTCCGCATTGGGTACACATTCACCTCTCCTTTCCTTGTAGGACTCAAGCCCCAGAGCTTTTCTATCTTCCTTTTCTCTCTCTGATTCCACTCCTCACACCCTGTTCTGCTCTATATTAATCTAATAACCTAAGGACTGTATATGTCAACATTTGTATTAGAATAGGAACTTTTTTCAGAATCCATTGGCTATCTTCAAAGTGAGTAGAGGTGATATCTAAGGTTGGTGGCCTTAAGCCCAAACCCACTCTGCCTATACCTAGGAGTAGCTCTGCTGGGTCCACATTACAATATTTTATTTTTACTTAATCCAAAAATCAACTTCATTCATTCATAAGAAAGAAATTATGTGAAGGTACTTTATAAAATAAACTAGGAAGTCCTCAATATTAGTGTGAAAATGAAAAAAGATGGGATAGTCTCAGTATCAAAATCTTTCTTGCCCCTATGATGTGGTGAGCACTATATTAGAGAATTCACTAAAAAGTAGATTATGATCTATGCTTTCCAGTCACCAGCTGTTTGGTAGGAAATGCAGATACAAGTAAGTAATTGCAATAAGATATTTAAAATGCTGTAATTTGAGATACTAGATACATAGATGACACAAAGATAGAAGTGGTTAACTCTGTTGGTCGGGGCAGACAAGACTTCATGGGAGACCACTGAGTTAGATTTTGAAAAATGAACTTTACAGATGAAGAAAGTAATGAGGAGTTTTGTGCCAAGACGTGACGGCGTGAAACACATTTGCTTCTATTTTGAATAAAGAACTAGTTTTGCAAAGAGTTGAAGTCAATAGAAAATTCATTTTCATGAAGATAGTAGCTACCTCCAATATTCAGGGGATAGTGGCACTGAATCAAGCTTCAATACACAGCCATCAGTGGCATTGATAATGTGCAGTGATACACTTATTGGATCAATTAAATGGTATAATCACAGCTACTGTTCTGTCTACCTAGTTTCATTTTGTCCTGCCACTTTTAAAGCCTCACTCCAATCTTCCAGATTATTCCCTTAGTTATCCAATTTCCTTTCAATAATGTGTTTTCATTTTTGCTTAACATAGCAACAGTTAGTTTCTGCTGTACCTAGAGACACTGGCTCTTGCAGCAGTAAAGAACAGGAGTCTTGAATTTTGTGGCTGTTTTTTGCAGAGGTGGAACAGTTCAGAGTGATGTGCTTTTGTGTATTGCACTAAAAGACAGTTCAGTGGAGACACTGGGATTGAGGAGGTCTGTGGGACTAGGGTGTTGGGTAAATTATTCATATGAGTTTTGGAATTACTCATGACCATGACTGTATTTGGGATAATAAAGGTTTTTTTTGTTTGTTTGTTTTTGATGGAGTCTTGCTCTTGTTGCCTAGGCTGGAGTGTGCAATGCAGTGGCATGATCTCAGCTCACTGCAACCTCTGCCTCCTGGGTTCAAGTAATTCTCTTGCCTCGGCCTCCCAAGTAGCTGGGACTACAGGTGCCCACCACCACACTGAGCTAATTTTTGTATTTCTAGTACAGACGGGGTTTCACCATGTTGGCCAGGCTGGTCTCAAACTCCTGATCTCTGATAATCCATGCGCCTTGGCCTCCCAAAGTGTTAGGATTACAGGTGTGAGCCACCATGCCCGGCCGAGGTTTGGTGTTTTTAATGAATTTGGGTATTTGGCTGTATTAGTCTGTTCTCATGCTGCTAATAAAGATATACCTGAGACTGGATAATTTATAAGGAAAGAGGTTTAATGGACTCACAATTCCACATGGCTGGGGAAGCCTTACAATCATGGTGGAAAATTAAGGAAGAGCAAAGGGACTTCTTACACAGTGGCAGGCAAGAGAGCCTGTGCAGGGGAACTCCCCTTTATAAAGCCATTGGCTATCATGGGACTTATTCACTACCATGAGAACTGCACAGGAAAGACCCACCCCCATGATTCAATTACCTCCCATCAGATTTCTCCCATGACATGTGGGGATTATGGGAGCTAGTAATTCAAGAAGAGAGTTTGGTAGGGACACAGCCAAACCATATCATTTTTCCCCAGTCCCTCCCAAATCTCATGTCCTCATATTTCAAAACCAATCATGCCTTCCCAATGGTCCCCAAAGTATTATTATTATTATTATTTTGAGACGGAGTCTTTCTGTCACCTAGGCTGGAGTGCAGTGGCACATGATCTTGGGTCACTGCAACCTCTACCTGCTGGGTTCAAGCAATTCTCCTGCTTCAGCCACCTGAGTAGCTGGGACTACAGGTGCATGCCACCATGCCCAGCTGAGGTTTTAGTGGAGACGGGGTTTCACCATGTTGGCCAGGCTAGTCTCGAACTACTGACCTTGTTATCTGCCCGACTTAGCCTCCCGTAGTGTTGGGATTACAGGCGTGAGCCACTGCACCAGCCCCATAGTCTTAACTCATTTCAACGTTAACTCAAAAGTCTACATTCCAAAGTCTTATTAGAGACAAGGCAAGTCCCTTCCTCCTATGAACCTTTAAAATCAAAGGTAAGTCAGTTACTTCTCCACTACAATGGAGGTACAGGCATTGGGTAAATATATGCATTCCAAATGGGAGAAATTGGTCAAAACAAAGGGACTACAGGCTCCATGCAAGTCTGAAATCCAATAGGGCAGTCATTAAAACTTGAAGTTCCAAAATGATCTCCTTTGACTCCATGTCTCACATCCAGGGCACACTGATGCAAGAGGAGGGCTCCCATCACCTTGGGAAGCTCCGCCTCTTTGGCTTTGCAGGGTACAGCTCCCCTCCTGGATGCTTTCATGGGCTCACATTGAGTGTCTGCAGCTTTGCCAGTCCCATGATATGAGCTGTCAGTGGATCTACCATTCTGGGGTCTGGAAGACTGTGGCTCTCTTCTCACAGCTCCACTAGGCAGTGTGCCAGTGGAGACTCTGTGTGGGGGCTCCCACTATACATTTCCCTTCCAACTGCCCTAGCAGCGATTCTCCATGAAGGCTCTGCCCTTGCAGTAAACTTTTGCCTGGACATCCAGGTGTTTCCATACATCCTCTGAAATCTAGGAGGAGTTTCACAAACCTCAGTTCTTGATTTCAGTGCATGTGCAGGCTCAACACCACATGGAAGCCCCCAAGGCTTGGGGCTTACACCCTCTGAGGCCATGGCCTGAACTGTATCTTGTTTAGCCATGACTGGAGCTGAAGCAGCTGGGATGCAGGGCACCAAGTCTCAAGGCTGCACACAGCAGTGGGGCCCTGAACCCAATCCAGGAAGCCATTTTTTCCTCCTAGGCTTCTGGGCCTGTGATAGGAGGGGCTGCCATGAAAGTCCCTGACATGCCCTGCAGACATTTTTTTGCGTTTTCTTGGCTGGTAGCATTTGGCTCCTTGTTTCTTATGCAGATTTCTGCAGCCAGCTTTAATTTCTCCCCAGCACATGAGTTTTTCGTTCCTACTGCATTGTCAGCCTGTAAATTTTTCAAACTTTTATTCTCTGTTTCCTCTTGAACCCTTTGCCACTTGGAATTTTTTTCCCCCAGACACCCTAAATCATCTCTCTCAAGTTCAATGTTCCACAGATCTCTGGGGCAGGGACACCATGCCACCAGTCTCTTTACATAGCAAGAGTTTCCTTTAATTCAGTTCTCAAGAAGTTCCTCATCTCCATCTGAGACAACTTAGTATTGCATGCTTTGTCAGCATGGACCTTATTTTCCATATCACAATCAGCACTTTGGTCACAGCCATTCCATTCAGCAAGTCTCTAGGAAGTTCCAAACCTTCCCACATCTTCTTGTCTTCTGAGATCTCCAAGTCTCTATGAAGTTCCAGACTTTCCCACATTTTCCTATCTTCTTCTGAGCCCTCCAGACTGTTCCAATGTCTGCCTGTCACTCATATCTAAAGTCATTTCCACATTTTTAGGTATCTTTACAACAGCACCCCACAACCTGGTACCAATTTACTGTATTACTCTGTTCTCACACTGCTAATAAAAACACACCTGACACTGGGTCATTTATAAAGGAAAGAGGTTTAATGGACTTAGTTCCATATGGCTGGGGAGGCCTCACAATGTGGCAAAGATGAAGAAAGAGGAAAGGGACATCTTATATGGTGGCAGGCAAGAGAGCATTTGCAAGGGAACTCCTTTTTATTTTATTTTATTTTATTTTATTATTTTATTTTTTTGAGATGGATTCTCACTCTGCCTCCCAGGCTCACTGCAACCTCTGTCTCCTAGGTTCAAGTAATTCTCCTGCCTCAGCCTCTAGAGTAGCTGGGACTACAGGCATGTGCCACCACACCTGGCTAATTTTTTTTTTTTATTTTTAGTAGAGACAGGGTTTCACCATGTTGGTCAAACTGGTCTCAACCTCCTGACCTCAAATAATCCACCTACCTTGGCCTCCCAAACTGCAGTGCTGGGATTACAGGCATGAGCCACCGTGCCCAGCTTCCCCTTTATAAAACGGATCTTATGAAACTTATTCACTATCATGAGAACTGCATTCAACTGGGTTGAATCATGGGTCCCTCCCATGACACGTCCCTCCCATGACACGTGGGAATTATGAGAGCTACAATTCAAGATGAAATTTGGGTGGGGACATAGTCAAAGAGGGTAATAAATGGCAGATAGAGATGTTGAGAGTATGTAGTCAGGTGTCATGAGCCTAAAAGAAATTGCAAGTGAGTGACATTATGGTGTAAAAAGACACAAATAGGAATTAAGATGACTATCTACTCTCTTCCAGCCCTCATGGTGTTTTGGACATTTGAGAAAGCTATAGAAAACTCTATGAATGATTTATGAAGATGTAGAAGATGCAGAAAAAATTATTTATAAGGAAATGGGATTCCAGAAGGCAAAAAGGAAGAGGTGAAAAGGCAGCAATAGGGAATGTTGGTGTGAAGTATAGAATTACATCAGATTAAGAAATAAAAGGTGATAGATTATAGAAAGGGACTTTACTTGGCCAGTGTCATTGGATATCAAGGATGGGTAGCATGGCAGGCTAGAATTTTGAACAGAATTCTAGTAGAAAGATGTTTTTATGTTGGGACTAGGAGTCTATGAATGGTGGAGAGTTGCATTTAGAGCCTCTTATCAGTCAGCAGTGTTGCAATTGTTTGGACGTCTTGAGAGAAAATTGGTAAATATTTGTTTTGATTTTTCTGATTAGCTTAGCTTTAGGCCTGCCTTTCTCAACCTTGAGACTATTGACATTTTTTCCTGATAATTCTTTGTTGTAAGAGGACTCTCTTTTGCATTATAGAACAAGCGGCAGCAAACCTGGCCTTTATCCACTAGTTGTCAATGCACTATCCTCCCAGATGTGACAATCCCAGATATCTCCAGACATTGCCAAATGTCCCAGGTTGAAAACCAGTGGACTAAGCTCTTCTACAATTTTGCAGGGCAGGATGAAGTGGTATTAAATCTGAAATATTAATGACAGCTTTTATTAAAACTTCTTGGCTTAGGTGAGGAATTGTACATTGGAGTAGTAATATTCCAAAGCTAAATATTCCAATTACTGAAAATTACTTTTCAGGAAACTGTTGAAGTGTAATTCAAAAAATTCTAACAATTTCCTGTTGCTTACAGAATGAAATTCAGATTTAGCATATTAGTGAAGTTTTTTCCCAAGTAAGTTCTGCTCTTCAGCTCTGCTTCCACATTTACCTTTCTGTCAACCTTCCATTCATGGCATTTTCCCCAAATAATTTTTATAATTTCTCCTTTTATTTTTGCTCGTACTTTTGGTTGCATATTTCTCCACCATTATTTTCCAAAGAAATCTGGGTTTCAAGGCACATCCCAAATGACATCCCTGTCATGAATCCTTCTCCAATTCTATTGGTAGAATTTAATATCTTCCTCCCCTGCACTGAGGTGGTACAGTGTAATTTTATACTATTTAGTACATTCTATATTTTTATTGATGATACATTTTTTCCCTGGAATACAATGTCTCCTTATAAAGTGCAGATCCAGTTCTTTAATTTTAGAAAATTTTCTTGTATTATATCATTAAAAACTTCTTCTGCTCCATTTGCTGAATTGCTTATTCAGGAAAACTATTAATGTTTAGGTTGAATCATATTTCTACTCTGTGTCTTTATTGTCTTTCTAATTGTCTTAATCACTTGATTTTTAATGAATTTACTGTGATTCTATTGAGTGCTTTTCCTAGGTCTCACTTCGCATTTTGGATTTGTCTAGTCTGTTTCCTATTTATAAAAAAATTTACTTGTTGCATTTTAATGGTACTAATTTTATGTGTGTATGAAAAGTAAAAAACATGTCAAAAGGAATCCAAATACGTTTTTTATCCTCAGCCCAAAAGTAAAATCTTAAACAGCTTTTCTCTATTTTAAAATTTAATTATAAAACTGTGTTCTTCAATTTGTATTCTTAGCTTTACAATTACTCTCTAATTCTTATTCTGTATTTTAATAACTTTATCTCTGTGGATTTAAAAATATCAAATTTGTGTTCTGATTAAGTAATGATGCAGAAGAAAGTATTCGTGGAAAATTATCTTCATTATCTTTAGTTATATTTTTCCCCAGTATTTCTCATCCTTTCTCTTTTTTTTTCTTCCCCTCCTGCCGTTCTTTGCCTTTTTCCTCTTTTTTTTCCCCTTTGGTTGTTATAGTTTGCATATCTGACATTTCTTTTAACTGCTCTTTTTTAACATGGTCAGAGCCCAAACTCTATTTGACTTGCTTCTCACCACATATGAGACCTCTTAATCTTTCAAATGACAGTATTGCATGCTTAACCTATTTTTCTGAAACCTAAGGGCATGGCAGCATGCTTGGTAATTATCTGAAGTCATGTACAATTTGTTTGAAGAACTCAACTCCTCTCTCTCCCTCTCTTATCCAAGATTTCATTAATCTTCTGAGATACATCTATGCCACTTAGTTGGGAATCTTACCCCTTTGGGAGAGTCAAGAGAGAAACATCAGCCCTTCAATATGTTTCTCCCTAAAATGAAGTATTAATAAGATTTCCCAGGATTCTGTCTTTGTCTTCTTGCCATTTTTTTTCTCTGATCTGCTTATTGGTTAAGTTGGAATAGAAGAGGTGGAAGGGTAAATTTATAATTATGTCTAGCCACAAAGCAATCTTTTGTATCCTTCAGTGGATACTGCTTTCTAAACAGCTTTATTAAACTTTGATTGACATTCAATAAAACTGCAAATATTTAAAGAACACAATTTGATAAGTTTGATATATGTGTATAGCCAAGAAGCCATCACCATAATAAATATAATTATATATCTATCACTGCCCCAAATTTTCCATGCCCTTTTGTGACCCTTTCTTCCTACCTTTCCCTGGTATTCTCTCCTCCCTCCCATTCCAAGGCAACCACTGTCACTATAGATTAGTTTTTATTTACTAGATTTTCATAAATAGAAGCATATAGAATGCACTATTTTCTGTTTGGCTTCTTTAACTCGGCATGATTATTCTGAGATTCATGGATGTTGTAGTATGTATCAATCATTTATTCCTTTGTATTGCTAAGTAGTATTCCATTGTTTGGATATGCCAGAATTCACTTATTCATTCACATGTTTGATTTGGGTCTCTTTTTTGATATCTTGCATTTATCTACATAACTTTTAAACATGTGAAAGGCGGATTTTCCTCTTCTTTATAGATTTTATTTTCTGCTATTTTAAATACCTCTATAAATTTTTTGTTGATTGGCAGTCACTGTGAATTTTACTTTATTGAATGCTGGATGCTTTTGTATTTCTATACTTATTCTTGAGCTTTGTTCTGAGACACATGTTATTTTTGAGATGTTTTCCATATTGAGGTCTTGCATTCTAGCTTTGTTATGTGAGACTGGAACAGTGCTTAATCTATAGCCTATTATTCCCCACCAATGAGGTGAGACCCTCTGCATATTTTGCTCTATGCTCCATGAATTATGAGGTTTTTTTTCGATCTGACTGGTGGAAACAGACACTGTATCTGGCTCTGTAAAGTGGAAATTTTCCCCCAGCTTTGGGTAGTTTTCTCACATTCATGGGCTGACAGGTATCCAGCTGAATATACAACGGAGACATCTGGAGGTCATCAGAGTTGCCTCTGGATGCAGCTCTTTTCTGTTTGATACTCTGTCCTTAGATGTTTAGCCTCCTTGGTCTCGTTCCCTGGACTATCGACTCTGTTTGCCAGACTTATAGATTCTGGTGGGATCTGGCTGGGTTCCCTTCTTTCTGTGCAGCAACAGGAATATGCTTTCAAGGCAGCACATTGGCCTTGGGCTCACTTGATTTGCTTCTTATCTCTCTGGGATCACTGAAATTTATTGCTTCAAGTCCAGTGACTTAAAATCTGATGTTTTATATAATTTAATAAATGTTTTTGGTTGTTCGTCCAGATGTAAAAGAGATACTTTTGTTTTCTCTGGAGAGTATGTCATGAATTGTGCCCTTCTCAATGTTCTGTTGCAGTTAGTAAAATTTTTATTGAATATCAACATTAAAAAACATATAGCTATTATTGGAGTGGAATTCTATGATTTGCTTTTTATGTAGTTTGTATACCCTAATGTTTTTATTTAATTACGCATATGTCTTTATTACTAGATTTTATAATCCTGATGTCAGCTAAGACAGCTTAAAATCTACAAATGATTGACTTGAATCCCTATTCAACATCTTTTAAGACATCCAATTCTCTTTGCCTCAGACCTATGCATTAGTGCACCAAAGTTGAAACTGTACCTTTGTATGAAGAGAAAGAAAGGAAGGAAAGAAGAAAGCAAGGAAAGAAGAAAGAAGAGAGGTAGACAGGGAAAGAGAGAGGAAGGCTTAATCTTCCAAAACCAGTGTGGAAAAATCTTCATTTTAAAGCCTAGTTTAGGAAACTGACATCTATGAAGAGAATGTCAATATAAAGAGTTCAGGGCTGAGATAAGGTTACACCTAAGGTATTATTGGAGACAAAATGAGGGAAGCTGGTGTTGTTATTCTAGGTGAAGAAAGATGGTAATGGCATAAAATTATGAACCACATATATGTATAGAATTTTTATTTTTATTTGCCTAGTAGCTTTCACTCTCTCTCCTTTGTGCTACAGATTGCAGTTCTTGGATCAAAGGCATGAAATAATTAATCTATCCTATTCTCCTTGGCCACATGGTTGTCCTGTGGAGGTAGCAAGATTGGAGATAAGTGAGGACTTTCCATATAAAATAAGTGAATCTACTCCTCTCTATTCCAGAAATTTCTTTTCTTTTCTTTTCTTTCTTTTTGAATTCACTCTTGTTGCCCAGGCTGGAGTTCATTGGCATGATCTCGGCACACTGCAACCTCTGCCTCCCGGGTTCAAGGGATTCTTCTGCCTCAGCCTCTCAAGTAGCTGGGATTACAGGAGTCCACCACCACACCCAACTAATTTTTTGTATTTTTAGTAGAGACGGGGTTTTACCATATTGGCCAGGCTGGTCTCGAACTCCCAACCTCAGGTGATCCACCTGCCTCGGCCTCCCAAATTGCTGGGATTATAGGTGTGAGCCACTGCACCCGGCCTATTCCGGAAATTTAAGCCTTGAGCAAGCACATGGAAACCAATGGCAATTGGTATTTGTGCTGAGTCATTTGTGGCCAGCTCTCTAGAGAGGTGATTCGTGTCTTCCAAGGGTTTTGCATTAATTAATCTAGAATCCATTCAGTGAGCTCCATTTTCACTTAAGTTAACCAGCTTTTATTTCCATTTATTTAAAACTAAAGAAATTTCTCTAGTAGAAGCTATGAGCAATTTGGTATTATGAGCAGACAAAATTTAAGTATATGATGAAAACTGAAGCTAAATAAGTGAGTGGGGCCAGGTCATAGAGGGCTTCTTTTTTCATGTTATATACTTAGTATTTATTTTGTAGCTTACAGAGTTTTAGGAAATAAAATGAAGACTCTGTCAAATTTTAGTTTTTGATCAATCATTCTGACAGCATTATTAAAGATGGACTTGAAGAGAATAAACCTTGAGAGGGAATGAACAATTAGATTCTATTTAAGCTAAAAGATATAGAAGATCTAAACTAGAATATTAGTTTTCTATTGCTTGTTAAAACAAATTACCACAAACGTAGTGAGTCATAACAACACAAATTTATTATCTTATAGTTCATAGGTTAGAAGCCTAACATGTATCTCACTGAGTTAAAATCAAGGTCATCACAAACCATGTAAGCTAGAAGATGATGGTGTAAAATATTTATATATTGAAAGAGAAAATACCCACCGGCTTAAAATTTTGTTTAAAGGAATTGATATTTTAAAGCAAAGGAGAAATAAAAACTTTCTCAGGAAAAAATAAAGGAAATTTGTCATCAGTAGACCTGCCTTGCAAGAAATGGTAAAAGTTCTACAAAGAGAAGAATGGCATTACTAAGAAACTTGGACATATATATGTAAAAATGAAGAGCATTAAGAAAGGAATAAAAAAAGGTAAAATAAATAGTTTTAATTTTCTTATTCCTAATTGGTGTTATAGATAACTGGGTTCAAAATAATAATAGCAATGATGTGTCGAATGATTACAGCTATGGGCAAGTAAAATAAATAACAGAAATGTAAAAAAAAAAACTGGAAAAAGAAATAGGACGTATTCTACAATAAAATAACTTGCATTACACATGAATTAATATACTGTTACTTGAATATGTACTTATATTAATTGTAAATATATACTGCAAAATCTATAAAGATCACTAAAAATATTTTTAAAAAGGATGATAATATTCTAAGCAAATAGAGAACATGGAATCATATAAAATGATCAGTTAAAATTAGAAAAGACAGAACGAAAGGGTAATATAAAAAAGCAAAAAATAGGCCTGGCACGGTGGCTCATGCCTGTAATCCCAGCACTTTGGGAGGCCGAGGTGGGCGGATCACGAGGTCAGAAGATCCAGACCATCCTGGCTAACACGGTGAAACCCCGTCTCTACTAAAAATGCAAATTAGCCGGGCGTGGCGGCGGGCACCTGTAGTCCCAGCTACTTGGGAGGCTGAGGCAGGAGAATGGCGTGAACCCAGAAGGCGGAGCTTGCAGTGAGCCGAGATCGCGCCACTGCACTCCAGCCTGGGCAACTGAGGGAGACTCCGTCTCAAAAAAAAAAAAAAAAAAAAAAAAAAAAAAAAACAAGTGCAATAAGTGCAATGACTGTTTTAATAGTTACCAATATGGTAAATATTAATTAATCTGTAACAATAATTACTTTTTTTTTTTTTTTGAGACGGAGTCGTGCTGTCACTCAGGCTGGAATGCAGTGGCATGATCTTGGCTCACTGCAACCTCGGCCTCCTGGATTCAAGCATTCTCCTGCCTCAACCTCTCGACTATCTGGGACCACGAGCACACGCCACCATGCCTGATCATTTTTTTTTGTATTTTGGTTGAGATGGGGTTTCACCATGTTGCCCAGGCTGGGCTTGAATTCCTGAGCTCAGGCAATCCACCTGCCTCGTCCTCCCAAAGTGCTAGGATTACAGGCATGAGCCACTGTGCTTGGCCAATTACTTTATATGTGAAAGGTCTGAATACACCAATTACAAGACAGAGATTGACCAAGTAATTAAAAAACAAGATTTAGGCCAGGCGTGGTGGCTCATGCCTATGATCCCACCACTTTGAGAGGCCGAGGCAGAAAGATCACAAGGTCAGGAGATTGAGACCATCCTGGCTAGCACGGTGAAATCCTGTCTCTACTAAAAATACAAAAAAATTAGCCGGGCATGGTGGTGGGCGCCTGTAGTCCCAGCTACTCAGGAGGCTGAGGCAGGAGAATGGCGTGAACCTGGGAGGCAGAGATTGCAGTGAGCCAAGATTGTGCCACGGCACTCCAGCCTGGGTGACAGAGAGAGACTGCGTCTCAAAACAACAACAACAACAACATAAAACAAGATTTAACTATATGTTATCGACAAGAAATGCACTGTATAAAACACAAGATGCATTAAAAGTAAAGAGATGAAAAAGTAGCAATATTAATTTCAGAAAAAGCAGATTTAAGAACAAAGAAAATTATTAGAAATTAAGAAGGATATTACATAAAGATAAGGGGTCAATTCAACAAGAAGACATAACAATCCTTAATGGGTATTCTCCTACCACGATAGCCTCAAAATATAGGAGGCAAAAATGGAAAGATCTGCAATGAGAAATAGACAAATTCGCTATTATAGTTAGAGGCTTCAACATCCATCTATCTATAATTGATAGATACAGCAGGCAGAAAATTAGTAAGGATATAATTGAACTAAACAGCACCATCAATCAAGTGGATCTAATTGACATTTATAGAATATTTCATTTAACAACAGCAGAATGCACACATTTTTCAAGGTCACGTGTAACATTCACCTAGATAGACTACATTTGAGGTTATAAAACACACATCAACACATTTAAAAGACGTATAAAGACGTATTTAAAATCGTATAAAGAATGTTCTTAGAACACAATGGAATTGAATTAAAATCTAACAGATAGATAGCTGTGAAATATTATTTGGAGGTTACACAACACACTTTTAAATAACACATGGGTCTGAAAAGAAATTTCAAAAAATATTTAAAATATTTTGAACTAAATGAATAAGAAAAGTCTGAAGAATGCAACAAAAGCAGCACTAAGAGGGAAATTTATAGCATTAAATGAATGTATTAGACAAGAAGAAAGACCTAAAATCAATAGTCTAAGTTTTCATCTTCGGAAAATAGAGAAAAAAGAGCAATATCTATAAAACTGAAAATAGAAAAACAGTAGATGGTATCAATGAAGCCAAAATGTAGTTCTTTGAAAATATCAATGAAATTGAAAAAATCTCTAGTTAGGCTCACCAAAGAAACCAAACAGAAGACACAAATTACTAATATCATAAATGAAAGAAGGGCCATTATTACTAATCTTATGGACATTAGCAAGATACTAATAGAATATTATGAATGACACTATGGCCCACAAATTTGATAACTTAGGTGACATGGACCAATTTTTTGAAAGTCATAATCCATAAAACCTCAACAAGGTAAACTACATAATTTGAATATGTGCATGTCAATTAAAAACATGTAATCTATAATTAATAACCTTTCAAAATGGAAAGCACCAGGCCCAGATGGGTTCCCTCATAAATTCTACAGAACATTTAAGAAAGAAATGATATAAATTTTCTACAGCATCTTTTAGAAAATGGAAGCAGAATGAACAATTCCTAATTCATTATATAGGGCCAACTTTAACCTTATATCAAAACTGTATAAATTACACAAAAGAAAACTATAGACTGAAATCTCTCATGAATATTAACATCTTCAACCACATATTAACAAACCAGATCCAATAATCTAAAGAGAGAATTATAAACTATGACTAAATAAAATTTTCTCCAGGTATTCATAACTGGGTCAGCATTTGAAAATCAATTAATGTAATCAATCACATTAATGATCCAAAGAAAATTCACATAATTATATCAACAGATGCAGACAACAACTGACAAAATGTAACATTCTTTTTTGATACAAACTCTCAGCAAACTAGGAATAGAGGTGAACTTCTTCAACTGAGTGAAGAAGGTTACAAAAAACTTACAGCTAATGTCATATTTAATGGTGAGAAACTAGGTACTTCTTTTTCAAAGATTGAGAAAAAGCCAGAGATGTCTATTCTCACTACTGTTATTCAACATAGTACTGAAAGCCTGAGCCAATTCAATAAGACAGGAAGAGGAGATTAAAATATATGATAGGGAAAGAAGAAATAAAACTGTATATTTGCAGATGACATAATCGCCCATGTAGAAATCTCCCCCAAATTGCCAAAAATTCCCTTCTGGAACTAATAAGTGAATATAGCACAGTTGCAGTGTGGAAGGTTAATATACAAAAGTCAATTGCTTTCCTGTATACTAGAAATAAAAAAATGCAATTTGCAATTAAAAACCTAATAGCATTTATAAATCTGTATTATTCTATTCTCACATTGCTATAAAGAAATACCTGAGACTGGGTAATTTATAAAGAAAAAGTATTTAATTTGCTCACGGTTCTGTAGGCTGTACAGGAAGCATGATGCTGATATCTGCTTGACTTCTGGGGAGGCCTCAAAAAACTTACAATCATGGTAGAAATTGAAGGGGGAGCAGGAATATCACATGGTAAGAGCAAGAGCAAGAGAGGAAGGGGAGAAGTGCTATGTGCTTTTAAGTAATCAGAGCTCATGAGAACTCATTCACGATTACAAGGGCAGTATCAAAAAGATGATACAAAACAATTTATGAGAAATTTGCCCCCATGATCCAATCATCTCCCACCAGGTCCACCTCCAACATTGGAAATTACAATCCAACATGAGATTTGGGTGGGGACACAGATATAAGCCATGTCAATATCTAACAAAATATTTATAAGATCTCTATAAAAAAACTACAAAACTCTGACAAAAGAAATAAAAAGACAGATAAATAGATATCTGTTTTGTGGATAGAAAGACCCAATATTATTTAGTGTCAGTTCTTTCCCGAACTGAGCTATAGGTTCAAGCAATTTTTTTTAAACTTTCATTTTAGATTCAGAAGTACATGTGCCGATTTGTTATTTAGGTAAACCCAAGTCACAGGGGTTCTTTGTACAGATTATTTTGTCACCCAAGTACTAAGCCTGGTAGTCTGATCCTCTCTCTCCTATCACACTACTTTCTCAGGTAGCCCCCAGTGTCTATTGTTCCCCTCTTTGTGTCCATGTGTTTTCATCATTTAGCTCCCACTTATAAGTGAGAACATGCAGTATTTGGTTTTTTGTTCCTGCATTAGTTTGCTAAGCATGATGGCCTCCAGCTCCATCTATGTTCTTGCCGGGGACATGATCTCATTTTTTTTTTTTATGACTGCATTGTATTCCACAATATATATGCACCATTTTCTTTATCTACTCTACCACTGATGAGCATTTAGATTGATTCCATGTCTTTGCTATTGTGAATAGTGCTGCAGTGAACATACACGTGCATTTGTCTTTATGGTAGAATGATTTATATTCCCTTGGCCACATACCCGGTAATGGGATTTTTGGGTCAAACGGTAGTTCTGTTTTTAGCTCTTTGGGAAATTGCCACACTGCTTTCCACAATGGTGTAATTAATTTACACTCCCAAGAACACACCAACAGTGTATACATGTTCCAATTTATCGGCAAACTTGCCGGCATCTGCTATTTATTGACTTTTTAGTAATAGCTGTTGTGACTGGTTTGAGAAGGTATCTTGTGGTTTTGGTTTACATTTCTCTAATGGTTAGTGATATTGAGCTTTTATTCATATGTTTGTTGGCCACATGTATGTCTGCTTTTAAAAAGTGTCTGTTTATGTTCTTTACCCACTTTTTAAAACTTTGAATTTAAATTCAGGAGTACATACACAGGTCTGTTATAAAGGTAAGCTTGTGTCATGGTGGTGGGTTGTATAGATTATTTCATCACCCAGGCATTAAGCCTAGTACCTATTAGTTATTTTCCTTAATCCTCTGCCTCTTCTCACCCTTCAACTTCCAATAGGATCTGGTGTGTGTTATTTCCTTCTATGTGTTCATGTGTTCCCATCATTTAGTTCCCGCTTACAAGTGAGAACATGGCAGTATTTCGTTTTCTGTTCCTGCATTTGTTAGCTAAGGATATTGACCTCCAGCTTTATCCATGTTTCTGCAAAGGACATGATCTCATTCTTTTTATGGGTGCATAGAATTCCATGGTGTATATGTATCATATTTTGTTTATCCAGTTTTTGTGAGTAGTGCTGCAGTGAACATACACATGTGTGTATCTTTATAATAGAATGATTTATACTCCACTTGATATATACCCAGTAATGGAATTTCTGGGTTGAATGGTATTCCTATTTCTAAGTCTTTGAGGAATTGCCACACTGTCTTCCACAATAGTTGAACTAATTTACACTCCCACCAACAGTGTATAAATGTTGCCTTTTCTCTGCAACTTAGCAACATTTGTTATTTTTTGACTTTTTAATAATAGCCATCCTGACTGGTGTGAGATGGCATCTTATTGCGGTTTTGATGTGCATTTCTCTAATGATTAGTGACATTGAGCTTTTTTCCATATGCTTGTTGGCTACATGTATGTCTTCTTTTAAAAGGTGTCTGTTCATGTCCTTTGGTCACTTTTTAATAGGGTTGTTTGTTTTCTATTATAATTATGTTTAAATTCCTTATAGATGCTGGATTATAGACCTGTTTCAGATGCATAGTTTGCAAATATTTTCTCCAACTCTTTCATTTCCTGTTTACTCCATTGATTGTTTCTTTTGCTGTGCAGCTCTTAAGTTTAGTTAGATCCCATTGGTCAATTTTTGCTTTTGTTACAATTGCCTTTGGTGTGTTTGTCATGACATCTTTGCCAGTTCCTAGATCCAAAATGGTATTGCCTAGGTTGTCTTCTTGGGTTTTTGTAGTTTTATAGTCTACATTTAAGTCTTTAATCCATCTTGATTTGATTTTTGTATGGTATAAGGAAGGAGTCTAGTTTCTTCTCCATACGGCCAACCAGTTATCCCAGCACAATTTATTGAATAGGGAGTCCTTTCCTCATTGCTTGTTTTTGTCAACTTTGTTGAAGAACAAATGGTTACAGGTATGCATCCTTATTTCTGGGCTCTTTATTCTGTACCATAGGTCTTCGTGTCAGTTTTTGTACTAGCACTATGCTCTTTTGGTTACTGTAGCCCTGTAATATAGTTTGAAGTCAGGTAACGTGATGCTTCCAGCTTTGTTCTTTTTGGTTAGGATTGGCTTGACTATTTGGGCTTTTTGGTTCAACATGAATTTCAAAATAGTTTCTTCCAGTTCTGTGAAGAATGTCATCACTAGTCTGACAGAAATTTTATTGAATCTGTAAATTGCTTTGGACAGTGTAGCCATTTAAATGATATTTAGTCTTCATATCCATGAGCATGGAATGTTTTTCCATTTATTTGTGTTATCTCTGATTTCTTTAAGCAGTGTTTTGTAATTCTTGCTGTAGAGATATTTCATCTCCCTGGCTAGTTGTATTCCTGGTATTTTACTCTTTCTGTGGCAATTGTGAATGGGATTGCATTTCTGATTTGCCTCTTGGCTTGGCTGTTGTTGGTATATAGAAATGCTAGTTATTTTTGTACATTGCTTTTGTATCCTGAAACTTTGCTGAAGTTGTTTATCAGCTGATAGAATTTTTGGGCTGAGACTATGGGATTTACTATGCATAGAATTATGTTACCTTCAAACAGAGATAGCTTGACTTTTCTCTCTCTTCCTGTTTGGATAGCCTTTATTTTTTTCTCTTGAATCCTTTCTGGTCAAGACTTCCAATACTATGTTGAATAGAAGTGGTAAGAGAAGGCATCCTTCTGTTGAGTTGGTTTTCAAGGAGAATGTTCCCAGCTTTTGCCCCTTCAGTATGATGTTGACTGCAGGTTTGTCATAGATGGTTCTTGTTATTTTGAGGTATGTTTCTTCAATACCTAGTTTATTGAGAGTTTTTAACATGAAGGAATGTTGAATTTTATTGAAAGCCTTTTCTGCATCTATTGAGATAATCAAGTGTTTTTTGTCTTTAGTTCTGTTTATGTGATGAATCACATTTATTGATTTGCACATGTTGAACCAAACTTGCATCCCAGGAATAAAGAGTACTTGATTGTTGTAAATTAGCTTTTTGATGTACTGCTGGATTTGGATTGCAAGTATTTTGTTGAGCATTTTTGCATCAATGTTCAACAAGTATATTGGCCTGAAGTTTTCTTTGTTTTTGTTGTGTCTCTGCAAGGTTTTAGAATCAGGATAGTGGTGGCCTCATAGAATAAGTTGGGGAGGATTCCCTCCTCGTCAATTTTATGGAATAGTTTCAGTAGGACTGATACTTCCTTTGTACATCTGGTAGAATTTTATTTTGAATTCATCTGTTCTGGGCATTTTTAGTTGGTAGACTATTTATTACTGATTCAATTTTGGAGTTCATTATTGGTGTGCTCAGGGAATAAATTTCTTTCTGCTTCAGTCTTGGGTGTATGTGTCTAGGAATTTATCCATCTCTTCCAGGTTTTCTAGTTTGTGTGCATAGAAGTATTCATAGTAGTCTCTGGTGGTTATTTGTATTTCTGTAGGGTCAGTGGTAACATCCCCTTCATCAATTCTAATTGTGTGTGTTTGCACTTTCTGTCTTTTCTTCTTTATTACTCTAGCTAATGGCCTATTGTATTAGTCTGTTCTGACACTGCTGATAAAGACATACCCGACACTGGGCAATTTACAAAAGACAGAGGTTTATTGGACTTACAGTTCCATGTGGCTGGGGAGGCCTCACAATGACGGCAGAAGGTGAAAGGCACACCTCAAATGGCAGCAAATGAGAAAAGAGAGCTTGTGCAGGGAGACTCTCATTTTTTGAAAACCATCGGATCTCATGAGATTTATTCACTATCACAAGAACAGCACTGGAAAGACCTATCCCTGTGATTCAGTTACCTCCCACTGGGTCCCTCCCACAACACATGGGAATTCAAGATGAGATTTGGGTGGGGACACAACCAAACCATGTCAGCTATGTATCTTACTAATTTTTTTCAAAAAAACCCTCTTTGATTCTTTAATGTTTTGAACAGTTTATCTTGTCTCATTCTTCAGTTTAGCTCTGATGATGGTTATTTCTTGTCTTCTGCTAGCTTTGGGGTTAGTTTGCACTTTGTTCTCTAGTTCTTTTAGTTGTGATGTTAGGTTGTTAAATTGAGATCTTTCAAAGTTTTTGATGTGAGTATTTAGTGCTATAAATTCCCCCTCTTAACACTGCCTTAGCTGTGTATCACAGATTCTAATATGTTTTATCTTTCTTCTCATTAGTTTCAAAGAACTTCTTGATTTTTTCCTTAATTTCATTATTTACCCAAAAGTCATTCAAGAGAAGGTTGTTTAATTTCCATGTAATTGCATGGTTTGGAGTGATTTTTTTTTCAGCCTTGATTTCTATTTTTATTGTGTTATGTTCTGAAAGTGTGTTTGGTGTGATTTTGGTTCTTTGCATTTACTGAGGATTGTTTTATGTTTAATTGTGTAGTCAATTTTAAAGTATGCACCATGTGATGATAAGAAGAATGTATATATATTTTTATTTTTTAAAATTAATTAATTAGTTTTTTTGGAGAGTTCTGTAAAGGTATATCAGATCTATTTGGTCCAATATTAAGTTCAGGTCCTGAATATCTTTGTTAATTTTCTGCCTTGATAATCTGTCTAATACTGTCAGTGGAGTGTTGACATCTCCCACTATTATTGCATGGAAGTCTATGCCTTTTTGTAGGTCTCTAAGAACTTGCTTTATGAATCTTGGTGCTCTTGTGTTGGGTTCATATATATCTACAATAGCTAGATCTTCTTGTTGAATTGAAGCCTTTGCCATTATGTAATGCCTTTCTTTGTCTTTTTCTAAATCTCTGTTGGTTTAAAGTCTGTTTTGTCTGAAATTAGGGTTGCAACCTCTGCTTTTTTCCCCGATTTTCATTTGCTTGGTAGACTTTTCCTCCATTGCTTTATTTTGAGCCTATGGGTGTTACTGTTTGTGAGATTGGTCTCTTGAAGACAGTGTCACATTGACTTTTGGTTTTTTTTCCAGATTGCCACTCTATGCCTTTCAAATGGGGCAGTTAGCCTGTTTACATTCAAGGCTAGTATTATTATGTGTGGATTTTATCTGGTCCCGTGTTGTTAGCTGGTTATGATTCTGGCTTGTTTGTGTGGTTGCTTTATAGTGTCACTGGTCTGTGTACTTAACTGAGTTTTTATATTAGCTGGTAATGGTCTTTCCTCTCCATTTAGTGTGCCTTTCAAAACTTCTTGTAGGGTGGGTCTTTGGTAATAAACTCCCTCAGCATTTGCTTGTCTGAAAAATATCTTATTTCTCCTTTGCTTAGTAAGCTTAGTTTGGCTGGATATGAAATTCTCGGCTGAAGATTCTTTTCTTTAAGAATGTTGAATATAGACCTCTAATCTCAAATGGCTTGTAGGGTTTCTGCTGAGAAGTCGGCCATTATCCTGATGGGCTTCTCTTTGTAGGCTACCTGCCTTTCTCTCTAGCTGCCTTTCACATTGTTTTTCATTTTGACCTTGGCAAATCTGATGATTGTGTGTCTTGGGGATGACCTTCTTGTGTGCAATCTTGCAGGGGTTCTCTGTATTTTCTGAATTTGACTGTTGCCCTCTCTGGTGAGGTTGAGGAATTTTTCATGGACCATATCCTGAAATATATTTTCCAAGTTGTTTGCCTTTTCCCCATCCCTTTTAGGGATGCTATTGATTCACAGATTTGAGCTCTTTATATAATTCCACATTTCTCAGAGGTTTTGTTGATTCCTTTCCAGTTTTTGTTATTTATTTTTTGTCTGACTGTCATATTTCAGAGAGCCAGTCTTCAAATTCTGAGATTCTTCTCAGTTTGGTCTATTTTGCTGTTAATACTTGTGCTCACATTGCAAAATTTTTGTCATGTGTTTTTCAGCTCTATCTTATCAGTTAGGTTCTTTTTCACACTGGCTATTTTGTCTGTCAATTTCTGTATCATTTTATTGTGAATTTTACTTTCCTTGGATTTCCTTTGTTGTTCTCCTGAATCTCAATGATCTTCATTCCTATCTATATTCTGAATTCTATTTCTTTCATTTCAGCCAACCCATCCTGGTTAAGAACCCTTGTTGGAGAACTAGTGCAGTTGTTTGGAGGACATAAGACACTGGCCACTTGAGTCACTGGAGTTCTTGCATTGGTGCTTTCTCATCTCTGCATGTGGGTGTTCCTTTAGCTGCAGTGTAGATTGAGCATAATCAGTAGACTTCCTTTCTGGATGTTTTCACAGGGCCAAGGCTTTGTGCAGGGTCTTTATTTGTAGCTGATTTCTTGTCTTTGGTTTCACAGAGGGGTGTGTTAGTGAGGTATTTTTGACATTGAAGCTTTGGTATGTGATTCAGTAGGTGGCACTTAGGCATAGTCAGCAGTTGGTAGATTCTTGCTCACTTGTGTAGCTCCCCTGTGTTTCTTCACAGTTCTAGCTCTCAATGCTCTGAAAGTGTGGGCTCCTCTCCCACTTGAATGCTGGCTATTGATCATGACTTGGTACTCCTGGGCTGCCCACTGCAGCTCTGGGGTAATGTTTCCTCCCGAACTTTGAGGTAGCAGAGGAAGCGACTTTAGTAATGGTTGTGTCAAGGGTCTTTTGTTGTCTCCTGGGGGCTCCACCCCAGAGAGATGCAGGTCAGCAATCACACAGTGTAATAAGCTTGGGATGGGGAATATGTGCTGTGGGTCCAAGTCAGAGGTTCCCTGCCTGGTGATGAACTGGGCAGGTGGGTTAGATCTGTGTGAGATGAACTGGCCTCCTCTCCTGATGCAAGCAATTTCTATCAAAATCCCAGCCACTACTTTTTTCTTTTTGATATTGGTAAACTGATTCTAAAATTTATATCCAAAAGTAACAAACTTTGAATAGGCAGTGCAATATTGAAGAAAATGAAAGGAGGAGGACAGGCTGGGTGCAGTGGCTCACGCCTGTAATCCCAGCACTTTGGGAGGTCAAGGCAGGTGGATCACGAGGTCAAGAGATCGAGACCATCCTGGCCAACATGGTGAAACCCCATCTCCACTAAAAATAGAAAAATTAGCTGGGCGTGGTGGTGGGCACCTGTAGTCCCAGCTACTCAGGAGGCTGAGGCAGGAGAATAGCTTGAACCCAGGAGGCAGAGGTTGCAGTGAGCCAAGATTGTGCCACTGCACTCCGGCCTTGCAACAGAGCGAGACTCCATCCAAAAATAAATAAATAAATACATAAATAAATAAAATAAAATAAAATAAAAAAGAAAGAAAGTAGGAGGACAGACAGTACTCAACTTCAAGGCTTACTATAAATCTATAATTAGACAGTGTGGAATTGGTGAAAGAATAGACAAGTAGATCTGTGCAGCAGACTGGTTAGCCTCCAAATAGACACAAGCAAATATAGTCAAGTGATCTTTGACACAGGAGCCAAGTCAACTCAGTGGAGAAAGGATAGTCTTTTCAACAAATGATGCTAGAACAATTGGTCATCTACATGCAAAACAACAAAAATATCCAGACACTGACCTTACACCTTTCATTAAAATTAATTCAAAATATATGACAAATCTAAAGCTAAAATACTAAACTATAAAACTTCTAGATAATAATGTAGGAGAAAATCTAGATGACTTTGTGGTTTTGTGATGAGATTTTAGACATAACACCAAAAGAATGATCCATGAAAGAAAAATATTGATAAGTTGGACTTTATTAAAATTTAAAACTCCTGCTCTGCAAAAGTTACCTTCAAGAGAATGAGAATACAAGCCTCAGACTGGGAGAAGATATTTGCTAAAGACAGCTGATAAAATATTGTTATTCAAAAAATACAAAGAGTTATTAAAACTCAACAATAAAGACACAAATAACCCAATTAAAAATGGGCAAAATACATGAAAAATCACCCCATCAAAGAAGATACACAGATGTCAATAAGCTTATAAAATGATGTGTGATACCATATGTCATGAAGGAATTGCAAATTAAAACAACAATGAGATACCGCTGTCTAAAATTTATAAAAAATATGATAGTACCAAATGCTAGTAAAGATGTGGAGCAACTCTTATTTTTCGTTGGTGGGAATGCAAAATGATACAGACATTTTTTTAAGGTGGTTTAGTAATTTCTTGCAAAGCTAAACACAGTCTTATAAAATCCAGCAATAAGAGGATGGACAGTACTCAACTTCAAGACTTACTATAAAGCTATTATAATCAAGACAGTGTGACCACTGGTGAAGGAATAGACAAGTAGATCAATGCAGTAGAATAGTTAGCCCCCCAATAGACACACACATATATACTCTAAAAATGTACTTGTAGGTATTTACTCAAATGAGTTGAAAACTTATCCACACCAAAACTGCACATGAATGTTTATTGCAGGTTTATTCATCATTGCTAAAAACTGGGAGAAACCAAGATAGCTTTCAAGAGGTGAATGGGTAACTAAATTGTGGTGCAACCACACAATTTATTCAGCAGTATTATTCAGCAGTAAAAATAAATGAGTTATGAAGCCATACAAAAACATGATAGAATATTTAATGAATATTGCTTAGTAAAAAGAGGCAACCTGAAAAGACTATATACTCTATGATTTCTACTCTATGACATTCTAGAAAATGCTAGAGAGACAATACAAGATTTGTGGTTGCTAGATTTTCAAGGGAAGGAGTGAGTTGACTAGATGGAGCACAGGACATTTTTAGGGGAGTTAAATCATTCTTTATGATACCTTATCAAGGAATACATGCGATACATTTGTCAAATCCCATATAATTGCACAACATAAAGAGTAAACCTTAGTGTGAACTGTGAGATTTAAATAATAATGTATCAATCTTGGTTCATCAATTGTAACACATGTATCACATGAAGGCAAGATGTTAGTAACATGAGTAACTGAGAAGCAGGGAGAAATGGTTTGTGGGAACCTTTTGTACTATCTGCTGAGTTGACTGTAAAACTAAAACTTCTCTAGAAAATAAACTCCCGTAATTTTTTAAATAATTAAGGTGTTGGGAGGCTGTATTTCTTTCTGGAGGCTGCAGAAAAAAATCTTCAAATTTTTCAGCTTTTGGACATCACTTACATTTCTTGGCATGTGGCCCCTTCCTCTGTCTTCGGAACCAGCAATAATCTAGTTAGAAGTATATTCGGTTAAAGAAAGGTGTTTCTTTTAAGATAATTATTTATCTTTCTATATATGTCATCTATTTTTGTGAAACAGGAGAGAAACTTGAAGAGCTTGAAGAATGTTACCAAGAATGAGAAAGTGTGAAGATAGGGGAGTTGGAAGGAATACCTGGTAGAGGATGTTCGTGAAGGTGTGGAAATAGAGTCTAGAATACAGCTGAATGAAGAGAGTTCCCCATTTTGTGAGATTGGAGGTGAACAGGGAAATTTGTGGAAAGAGGAAGTTGACAAGGATGACCACGGTAATCTCAATTTCTTGTTTTGAAATAAAAATCGACGTGTTCCACTGAATTAAAATGTATTTATTGATTTAATGCTATACTTGTTTATTGGATAATTGGATACTAAATATAACTCCTTTTTGATAAAATGTGCATAGTTCAAGTAAAAAGAAATTAAAGAAAGAGGAACCTGAGTTCAATGAAAGAAAATATTTTGCAGAAATTTATTTCAGGTATTCTTTGACGTCTTGCAGAAGATGCATCTGAATTTGCCTTTAATTTTAAAGAATACATCAGGCTGTTCTCAATCATCCTCCCCTCCTCGAGGTTATTCTTCATCTCAAAATTTAATGTCAAATGTTTTCATGCTTTGATATCAAAATATCTAGCTGATACTACCTACCTGAGTTTGATCTGTATGATTAAAATATTTGGAGAATATAAGCTAAAATTGGTCTGAAAAATCTATATGTATCCTCTACACTGAAAACTACCTCAAGAGGCAGTGATACGTATTAGAAGAATTTTTAATGATGAAATTATACACATTGCTTGTATAATATTTGTGGCAAATGGACTAAAAAAAGAACACATAGCAGAGTTAGAGAATTATAAAATAGTTAAATCTATTGTTAAGTATTTGTAATACAAGCAGCAGCAGAGGCACAAAGGCACTGAAAGCGTGTTAGATTATCAAAACTAATTACAACTTAGGGTTGGACTATGCTTTTTGTACTGATGGTTGAATAAAGGGCTTCCTAATATTTTGAGCAATTTCTTTGCACAAAATAATCCAGAACAATGGAACAACTTGATTTAGAAGGAGATAATTTTCATTATCTATGTATCTATGTGCCAATATCTCTATCTATCTATCTATCTATCTATCTATCTATCTATCTATCTATCTACACATGTATCATCTATCACTTTACCACATCTATTTATCCTTTTATTCAATGGCCATCTACAATGTACTTGATCCTGGGAATTTTCTGTGCTCCCTCAATCATGCACAAGACCTACCTCTTCAAACCTTTCCTAGATCTAGGTACACGGTTAAGTATTTGGTTTTCAAAGGTCTTCTCTCTAAACAAAGTCTAGTAAATCTAAGTAAATGAAAGGCATTCTTAAATCAACAGATCTGGAATTAGTAGGTGCTAATTGTCTATAGTGATTATCTAGCACATTAATAAATCAGAAAATGTGTAATGGATGCTATTAACAAGCTCAGGATAAATAAAAAGTTCTTTAAACTGCAGTCTGAAATTTGTCAGATTTCACCAATTTCTTATTACTTCAATATATCTTAAATGAATATAGAAACATGCTAGAAGTCTTATGTTGTGACCGATTTTCTTATTTTCCCTTTGTTCTTAGTGATTTTATTCTATTAATTAAAATTATAATCTCTTATAACTTAGATTATAAATTCATGGGCCCCAAAACTTTTGTTTTGATGCTAAATAAGCATTCTAAAAATTTTTTCCTAATGTGCTTTATGTTTATATTTGCCTATATTTAAGTACTAAACTTGCAAATAGTAAATAAATGAGGCTGGCCGGGCGCAGTGGCTTATGCCTGTAATCCCAACACTTTGGGAGGCTGACGCCGGTGGATCACCTGAGGTCAGGAGCTCGAGACCAGCCTGACCAATGTGGAGAAACGCTGTCTCTACTAAAAATACAAAATTAGGTGGGTGTGGTGGTGCATGCCTGTAATCCTAGCTACTTGGGAGGCTGAGGCAGGAGAATTACTTGAACCCAGGAGTCAGAGGCTGTGGTGAACCAAGATCATGCCTTTAATCCCAGCACTTTGGGAGGTTAGGTGGGTGGATCACTTGAGGTCAGGAGTTAGAGACCAGTTTGGGCAACATGGCAAGACTCCATGTGTACTGAAAACACAAAAATTAGTTGGGTAGAGTGGTGCACACCTGTAGTCCCAGCTTCTCAGGAGGCTGAGAGTTGAGAATGGCTTAAAGCCAGGAGGTGGAGGTTGCAGTGAGCCATGATCACACCTCAGCACTCCAGCTTGGGTGACAGAACAACCTGTCTCAAAAAAAAAAAAAAAAAAAAAAGATGAAGCTTAAGAAAAGACAAAGTGCTATATCTCTCAAGTTTTATTTTACACTTATTAATTTCACCTCAGGCCTTTCTTGGCTACTTTATTTAGCTTAAACTCTTCATGCATATCAACATTCTTTGAATAGCCACCCTATGCCAATCATTAGAGACACAAATATATTGAAGTAGAAAGATAAACAAATTAACTGGTTTATTTAAATATTGGATTGCCATACAGTAAAGAATTAGATCAACATGAATTAAAAAATAAATTGAAAGAAAAGGTAAGTCACACAAGAATAAGAATTATATGCTACCATTTATATAAGATTTTAAATACACAAAATAAGAATGTAGATTATTATGAATCACACATACATAAAGAAACAGTATGGAAACCTGTGTTGAAATAAGGGAGTGAAAAAGAGATTAGAAATGTAAGAGGCACTCCAGTCACAAAATACCCAGTAAGCTCAGTAAGAAATTCAGACAATATCCCAAGAGGGATGGAGAGTCATTGAAGGGTGTTACGAGTTTGCGGAGAGGTGCAAGGGCATGCATGGTATAATCAGGTGTGCATTTTAGAGAAATCACTCTGACTTCTGTGTAAAGAAGAGACTGGATGGAGATAAGATTGAAAGAACAGAAACTAGTTAGGAGGTTGTGGTATTAATCCAGATGTATGACAATTGCAGCCAGAACTAGTGGAATTTAGTAAGAAAGAGGAAATTACGCAAATTTGAGAGACGCAGAGACCTGATGACAAAGGACTTGATTAATTGATTCAGTAGGTGAGAGAGGGGGAAGAACTAAGAATAACTCAAGCCGCCTGTGATGTGATCAATCCTCTAAATCCAACAGAGTTTACAAGAAGTGTATAGGGTGAAATAATATATTACATTACACCACGGAAATGCAATCAGTAAAATCCAGACTGTGGGACATTCCACGCAACAAACCTCCCAAGCTCTTCAACAAATAGTCTGCAAGTGGGAAAAGTATGAAGACGGAAGGAAAAGCCTATAGATCAGTGACTCTCAACCACAGGTGATTTTGTCTTTGACAGGACATTTGGCAGTTTGGAGATATTTTTGGTGATCACACCTGGGGAGATGCTATTGGTAACTAGTGGACAGAAATCAAGAATTATCTAGTAGGTGAGAGAGGGGGAAAGTGAGGTGAGAGAGGGGAAATTCATCTGATTTTACACAGAACAGTCCCTTACAACAACGATTAGACTAAAAATGTCAATACGATGAGGTTCAGAAACTGCCATAGATTACAAGATAATTTAAGAGGCGTATGAACCAACCGTGATTTATGGCCTTTTCTATTAAAACATGTATAAAAATGACATGAGAAATTTGAACATTGACTAGATATTTAATAAAAGTAAAAATTATTGTTATATTCTCGATGTGATGACAATGTTATTATATTTAGTTAGTTTTCAAAAGTCCTTATTTCCTGAAATGTCTATGGAAATACTTATAAATTAGATTCTATATCTAAGATTTTTTTCACAATAATGTGGGAGGAAAGATAGATAAGGACAATTGACAATTGATGTTTATTAGGACTGGGTGAGGGTACATGGGGGTTCATTACATTATTCTGTCTTCTTTTGTGTATGTTTAAAAGTTTGCATGACAAAAATAACTCCAGCTTTCTGTTTTGCATCATACCATTTGTTAAAACAAAGAAATACAAATCATTAAATCTTTTCTTGTTTAAATTCTTTCTCCCTTTTAAAATTTCATATAATGGCATATTTACTCCTTTATAATATTCTTTGTTAGCAACAAATTGTTTTGAACATTTTCATATAATTAAATAATTTTAAAACATTAAAATGCTTCATGCTATTTTACATTATATAGGTATTATTCATGTATTTTTGCTTTAAAACAAAGTAGTAAAATAATTATGCATGTGAGCATGACTCTTGTGAGGGGCTCTGATTATTTCCTCAAGATACATTCTTCAATATAGAATTACTGAATTAAATATACTAATGTACATCAAACTATTAGTATAACCTGCTGCCAAATTTCTGTCCTTATAATTATTATTGATTTATACTCTGAAACCATTGTACTAAAGTGAACATTTTGTTACGCACTTATCTCTACATATTATCATTTTGTGAACTATTTTCTAATTAACTAAGTATAATGAAATTTTATTTTAAATTTTTTCTAGACTTTTTTTAGCTATTGTTTTCTGGCAACTAGAATTAATCATTGATGTTTTAAAATTATTCTATTAGGCCCTTGAGTTCGAGACCAGCCTGGCCAAGATAGCAAAACCCCATCTTTACTAAAAATACAAAAAATTAGCTGGAAGTGGCATATGCCAGTAATTCCAGCTACTCATGGAGGCTGAGGCATGAGAATAGCTTGAACCTGGAGGGCAGAGGTTGCAGTTGAGCTGAGATCATGCCACTGCACTCCAGCCTGGGCAACAGAGTGAGATTCTGCCTGAAAAAATAAATACAAACAAACAAACAAATAAATAAATAAATAAAAATAAATAAAGTAATTCTATTAGGCCTTTGAAATTGCCCCAGATATATAAAGAAATTTGGAGATAGTCCACATCTTTAAATTATTTTATCTTCACAGGTAAAAGTTTCTCTCTACATTCTTTCAGTTATCCTTAAGATTCCTTCATAAAAGTTTCAGTATTATTTTGGTAGATATTGTACATTTCTTGTTAAGTTTATTACTGAGAATTTTGTGTTTTGTTTTTATTGTGGATGAGATCTTTATAATTTTCTAACTGTCTATAACAATATATGAGAAATCTCCTGAATTTTTATATTATATTTCCTTTCTAGTTATTGACATTCACTATTTTTGCATGATTTATGAGATTAAATACATTTTCTTGAATCTTTGAATGAGGCAAATCAATAATTTGAATTTAATAATAATTTGCAGCCATCTTTCTGATAGTTAGATAACTATTTTTTGGGTATAACAGATTTTCCAGAATCTACATATAGACAGCATTTCTGCTTCTTGTTTAATGCATAGCTCTTTTGCATGAACTTTTAAAAGACTTTGAAATTTAATAGATTAAGTAAAATTATTTCAGATAACAATACTCAATAGGCACAAAGACAATCAAACGAAAAAAACTGAACCATGTTTATAATCTTCTAAAATCTGTATTCTTTACCCAAACTCTTTTCTCCTACAATGTGATGGTGATATACTATCTACAATGAAAAATACTGAAATCTAAGACTGGAAGTGAGGAACATTATTTCTGGCAATAGTAAACATTTCTGGCTGGGGGTCGTAAAATAAAGTAGCTTGGTGGGAGCAGAGATGTCTTCGGGGAAGTAAACTGTGCATCATTTAGGTGGAGGAAAGCAGGATAGATAAAGACAGAAAGAAGCCACTTGGAAAGTAGGTATTCTCAGATAATCGGCATCAGGATAACTGAAATCTACAACAATTCCCAGATCTCACTTGGTTATGCTCCAAGGAATACACATTCTGTGTTGCCTACGGTATATTTATATAGATTAGTATTTTTCTCAGCTTGAATTTCGAAATATGAGCCTCACAAATGGTAAGGTTTTCTAAAAGTCTGTATCTCTTAAAAACTTTAAACCTAGTAAGAACAGGTGAAAATACTTCTCACACAATGCTTTCTGGATAAATAAGAAAAAACTATTCACTTTCAGAAGCATTAAGTGTTATAAACTGATGTATACCAAGTAAATGCTAAATGAATGTCAAATGAAATATAAACTATGAATGCATATCTTTATTTTTATAAATAACAGATATTCAAACACCTTTAATGTTTTGTATCTTGGTCATATGCTTAAATAAGGATCACAATGGTAAAATATCTAGGAGAAGAAAATTTTATACTAAATTTCCAGTTGAATTATTGCAATGGACATGTGCGAAGAGAATCAAATTTTTATAATATCTTGTTCAGTTACAGCCCTAATCAAGTCTGCAAATCATGGCTTTCTATGATGTAAGATAAATGATTAAGGGCCCATTTTGTTGTTAATATCCATTAGCACTGATGAGAGCCGAGCACATGTATCAGAGGCAGAATAGACTCTTTAAGAACTAAGAAACATTAAGTATATTAAACAGATAAGATATTTAAAATGTCTAGAATTTGATAGCACTGTCTTCAAGATCATCATAAGCAGAATACTGAAAGGTGTTAGCAATCCAATCAATGGAAGGCACCCCTTTTCTCTAACCCAGCAGTGAGAGCAATTGCTCCTGAATGACAAAGAGGGAAGCTCTTCTGAAAATGCTGTCATTTGGTTGTACCCAAAGCTCTTCTGCAAATACTGCCAACTACTTGTGGTCATTGAAGACTTTAGAGCACTAGAAGAATAAATGAACAAGAGTACCACATTGCTCTCCACTAACTTGTGCCTGGATCTGTCTCAGTTCTGCAGGTTATCTTTTGTATTGAGAAACTTGTTAGTGCTGTCTTCTGTTTTTCTGTTTTAGAAACAATTTGCAGGATCTGTTTATACTAGCAGGGAGAAAGATGTTTTCTTTGTAGGGGGCCGATGTACTAGGAATCCCTCATTTCAGACCTATAGCTTCTACCTAGCTAATAACTATTAAGTAAAATTTTAAAAGAAACAATTTCAATAATGTCTATTTATTTCTTCCTAATTCTGTTTTCTTGTGAAACATCATGATGCCTGTGTGTGGAGCTAAGATGCTGAAGTGGTCACAACACTTTCCCTTCACATATTTATTTTACCAAAAATTACTTTGAAAGTCTAACTATGTGCAAGTCTAAAGATACCTTTTACTTTAAAACTTCCTCTGTTCATGTACAGAGGGATATTTTTGCCAAGCTAGCTTAGAAAAGGCAATACTAGCAAATAAAAACTTAAATTAAGGAAGAGAGAGTAAATAAATTTTTAATCATACAAAATTTAATACTTATGTTAAGGAACAAAATATTAAAAGTCATTTTACACAGAGTGAATTTATCTCAGAGCTGAATTCAAAGTTGGGCAGCTTTGAGTGATATGATAATCATGCTTTCCACCTTCAGTTGTACTAAGGGATTGAAATTTATATACTCAATAACTAGAAAAGAATCATAAAGGATCAGACTGGAGGAAGCTGTCTCCCTCCACTTTTTGCTGTCACTCCCACAGTGATTTTAATATTTTTCCTATGTCTTTGCTGATTTCTTCTGCCAAACATTGTTTTCAAATGCAGGCTGTTTTGAAATGAATAGTATAAACTGCATGTTTCTTAGCATATATACACATTTTCCAGGTACTACAAGGAAATCTTGAACAACATAAAATGAAAACATAGAATGGCCAAGTCTCCTGCCAGTTCTAAACTTTACTAAACAGACTTATTTTACGTCTTACATTTAAACTATTTTTATCAGTTAACTCAAGGTTTTTATCTTTCTGAAAGATAAAGGAAAAGAGAATCTTTCACAAGTCAAACTAACATCACGTTTTCTTTATTTGTGGTTTTCAAATGTTTTGGGCAAAATTCCAGAAACACTT
>NW_016803311.1:4443648-4478785 GCF_001698545.2 Rhinopithecus bieti
CATGCATGTGATGATATCTGTCTTTTAAAATTGGACTTTTAAAATAAATTGTTACAACCATTTCAGTTAAAGAAATATCCATTTGTAGTCATTTACTTTATCAATAAACTGCAGTTTGGGCACTTACATGAAACCGAAATATTCTGTTTTACTTTTCATGACTATTACAAATGATTTAGTGGGAACATACATCTTCTATTACATATTACTTATAATTATAAAATGACAATGCCTCAATTCTATTCTATACCATATGTATTTATTTTGTGAAATACAAATATTTTCTTCTGATGAATGAAATAAAAATGTGAAAATTGTAACAGCTTTAAACAATATCATGCCTTTTGGAGGCTGTGATTCCTATACATTTTTCACAAGCCACCATTTACCTAGGTGTCTGTCACCAAGCTAGCAAAGTTTTTTTGAAGGTAGGTAAAATGAGGACGTTTGAATTATGAAAAGTTTGTCATATACTTTTCAGTGGAATGCTGTCTTTCCTCATGCCTCTTCACTGAACAATGTTAACCACATATGATATTCAAGTGATTTACCATTGTTAGCCACACATACTTCACAGTGTTTTTGCTAGCAGAAATGTATTGAACTATCCATGTGCTTGGATGGGTCTTCATTGTAATACCTGCTAAGTAGTTGACTTGTGCTGTCTCGCAATCTCTTCTGATCAATCTTTCACTGAATAAACAAATTTCACTATAGAAAACCCAGTCCTAAACAACATTTGCAATTACAACCTAAATAACTAGCAAACCATTCCAAGTAAAATGCCAAGTACTTGTTAATATCTTGTGCAAGAATTCATTACGTAAGCCATTATTATACATGTTATGGAGCAAGAGGTTTCTCCTCCTACCTGTGAAGCTAATAAAACTATCAGAATATTTGTAAAATGTCACAATTTTAGAGATATGACCCAGTTAAAAGTATTATCAGTATCACAGGTAATTTACGATCAAAATTTTTGTGAATGAATGACTAATGGGAAAAGGGATTGGCCAAACTTGAAAAGGTGCTTTTAGAAAGAAACTCTATCTTTTAAGATTCTGTTATATACTGAACTACTGATCAACTTATTACATAAATAATCAGCACGTATTCAAACCAACTTTCTATGATTCTGTATAATCAATCAACACAAAAACAATTATGAAAGGAGTAGGCCATGACTGAGCGGTCATTTCAGTGGCACCACAATTGTTCCTGATGGTCTTGCCTGCCCTAATTCAGGGGGTGTCATTCCTTTCCCGGTTTCTGGGTATATAGCAATCCCTCCTCCCTATTTCAGACTTTTGGAAGTACCCAAATGGAAAGGCTTTATAAGGCTGCCTTGACTAAATTCTATTATTACTTAGGACTACCCAATAAATTTGTATTTTCTTTCTGATAAGGCAGATATTTTAACCCCCTTTATAGGATTGAGTTAAGCATTAGCATTAACTACATTTCAGTTTATTAAATCTATGTTTTTAAATTTATATGTAAGTTAAAAAAATTTATTGAAATACTGCATCATTTGAATATTTGGCAGTGAGGTTTTAGTAATGAAGAATGCAGTAAGGTTTTACAAAGTTTAACTTGGCAGTCTTGACTTAATGTTCACCTGCACTGAGTGTACTTAATTGTTTTACACAAAGTCTGAACTTTGCTAATGCTTCTCTTTGGGCTACTTTTCTTTCTCATTGAAAAACATAACTTAAACACTAGAGTGACACTGTGTTAACATTAAGGAAAAAAATCTATGCTGCCCAGAATCTTCATCAAAAAACTGAAAAGATGTCAGTACATTTAGAGGGCAAAAGAGTGAAATTTGAGAAAAAAAATATGGTTGCAGAAAACCTCTAGAGGTTATCTTTCTGCTTCATCCTGCTGGCTTCAGGCAAACTTTACCTAAACTATTGTAGGCAGATGGGTATCTGGACTGTTTTTAAAGATCTTGAGGGAAGCAATTCCATAATCTCTTAATATCCTTCTTTATATCTAATCTTTTTGCTCATTTAATTTAGTTTATCTTCAGCAGACATGGATAATGTTACCCTTTACAATATAATTCATCATAACCTTGATAATTGAGATATTATTTATATATGAAAGAGTTTTCTCAGACAGAAAAGAATATTATAATTTTAAATGGAGACTTTAACATTAATTGTCAATGTAAGAGAAACATAAACTTATAGAGTTTCAGAACAATTGGAACCAAAGATAAAATCTGTTTTTTAATGAGAAGATAATGCTATCTTTGGAAGGGCCTCTAACTATTTTTCTTTATTGAAGAAAAGTTCTACTTCCAAACATGGATAGAATCTTTGAACAATCCTAATTTCTGAGATGTGTAAAATTCTGGCTTTCGTAGTTAGTATTTAGTACTGTTTGCGCTGCAGGTTTGTAACAAATTTATAACTCCACTTACACATTGTCACTCTTCTAATTATTGTTAGCAGATAAATGTGGACCAAACAATATTAATTTTTTCAAGGTTTGAAATTGAGGAACTTTACATTTTCTGTTTCCCAAATTTTCCTGTAATTTTAACAGACACATTAATTTTGCAATTTTAAACATGACTATTAAATAAAGACATGTAAAAATTATAGTTATATGCAAATTAGTGTGGTCCTTTTCTAAGAAGTTAAGCTAGTAGACTGCATGTTTTTTTTTTTTTCAGTTATAATAAAACTCTTTATTTGAAACTGTCATGTCTCATTTCCTAGCACTGGGCCAGACGGACAATAGAAATGCATAAAATTGTATGGATGGAAAAAATCAACCACTGAAAACACAGTCCAGATATTTTTATTGTATAATGTTATACAAATAAAACATTAAATATTTTGTTTTACTTTTAGTTAAAAAGGAAGCAAATACCTAAAATAAAAGATATGCTTAATTACTTCAATTACCTTTATATTTCATTAATTACTAATCTTGTTTGGACTCAAAAAATGTTTTACTTTCTTTTGTTGTAGTGTCAACATTGGTTTTTGTGTATTCTGTTGAAAGGCATCTTTCAATATTAAGCAATGCTTAGTTTGCTTCAGTTTACAATGGAAAACAGATTTTCTCAAATATAGGTACTTCCCAACATGTATAAAATTTTTTCATAAGAGTTTGTGTAATCTGTTGAATTCTGGTTTTTAGCATCATCATGTTTAGATTTTTGAACTATATTGCATGGTATTTCAGCAGCAGATCATTTGTAACTCTTCACGCATACTAGCTTCTTTTTGTTTAAGAATTTGGTTTTTTTTTTTTTTTTTTTTTGAGACGGAGTCTTGCTCTGTCGCCCAGGCTGGAGTGCAGTGGCTGGATCTCAGCTCACTGCAAGCTCCGCCTCCCAGGTTTACGCCATTCTCCTGCCTCAGCCTCCCAAGTAGCTGGGACTACAGGCGCCCGCCGCCTCGCCCGGCTAGTTTTTTATATTTTTTAGTAGAGATGAGGTTTCACCGTGTTAGCCAGGATGGTCTCGATCTCCTGACCTCGTGATCCGCCCGTCTCGGCCTCCCAAAGTGCTGGGATTACAGGCTTGAGCCACCGCGCCCGGCCAAGAATTTGGTCTTTAAATACAGAATTTGTGAAATGTGTTCAGTCCATATCTTTTGTGTTTGTAGAACCATCTTGGCATAGAAAAATGAGCCAAATGTCCTGTGCCATTTAAATTTCCCAAAGATAAAGTTTCTCTGAGAGTGAGTTATTCAAATCATAAATTTGTGCAACTAGTGCAAAAACTATTGCAAAGACATTTAAGCAATTCTGACGGATAAAATACCAACCAAAAAAAAAAAAAAAAAAAAAGCCATGCTTTTGATTGGGTTTTCACTGGTGACAGGTGTTAAGTTACTAGAATTACAAGCATTATTTTCAATCCATTATGTGTATGCATGCATATGTGTGTGTGTATGTATATACACATATGTCATCAGCATTGTGCCATATAAAAACTATGAATCTCTGAGTAGTAGAGCAGACTAATAACTGGGTTTCCAAATCAAGCAAAGCATCAAAATATCAGTGGTTCAAATTATAGGAGCATATCCAGCAGAAATTCTTCATTATTCTCTTCATGGTGTGTTTCGCTGCTAACTTTTAGCTCAAAAGATGCCTCATGAATGATACTGTGAACACATGTAAAGTCTCTGGCCTCTGTCCTAGTAAGACATTGCTGCCTTAGATTGAAGTTTCATACTACTGCAGGAGCAATGCTCTTATTCATGCTCATCAATTAAATTATTATGTTCATCTCTTCAGGATTTTTCTCACAAAATAAATAATGTTCTGAACTTGTGCCTGTCATGGTACCAAGGACTTAAAGTCCTTTGGAGACGTCAACATTCTCATCTACAGCATGAATCATATTGCTTCATAGGTGTTAATATTTAAATTTGGACTTTCATCAACTGTAAGAGATAGCTCAAACTAATTTGTTCCGTAGTTCTCAAGTCTGTCTTCTACACTTTGAACTCCATTTTCAGCCACACTTGTATTTGCAAATACTTGTTTCTATTTGGGGCTTATAATTTCTGCTATCCTCCATAGACACTTCTTTATGAACTTATCAGCTATAAAAGGCTTTGATGTCAGAGCCATTTTTTTTTCAGTTAATACACATTTCCATTTTACTACAGCATCATCACTTTTATTTGCATTTCAAAATAAATCCTGTTTAAATATTAGTCTTTTTCAATTAATTAAACATTTTACCATACATTTTTTCATGAGTTGGTCAGAATTTTTTTATATAAGCAAATTAAGTGGTAATCTTTTGACATAGACATGATACATTGGCATATTAAACACTTAGAATATTCAACACTTCCACAAATAAATATACATTCTCATTTTTCATAAAACATGGGCCCTCTTGCCTTATCTTATGTTTCCTGCAGAGCCATGGATACAAGACAAATTTCCTTCCATTTTACTGGATGAAAAATAACAGCATGAGTACTATGATAAAAAAATACCTAATACTTGACCTCAGTGGCAAAGAGAAAATGGGGGATGGTGGGGACCAAGCAACTGAAGAGATTATATGCCACTTAAGAGGATGAGCTACAACCCATTTTTAGCTCATTGATGCTACATAAGAATTTCTGCATGGTTATTTAGGTGAACCTAATATATGGAGCTGTATGTGAAACATCTTGCCAATAGCAGAGTAGACTAAACACAAAATACCCAGAGGGCAAATACGGCCCAAGGACCACAAGTTGGTGAATCTGCCTTAATCCTTTTTTTTTTTTTTTTTTTGAGACCGAGTCTGGCTCTGTCGCCCAAGCTGGAGGGCAGTGGCGCGATCTCAGCTCACTGCAAGTTCTGCCTCCCGGGTTCAAGCCATTCTCCTGCTTCAGCCTGGCGAGTAGCTGGGACTACAGGCACCTGCCACCTCGCCTGGCTAATTTTATTTTATTTTTTTTCTTTTTTGTATTTTTAGTAAAGATGGGATTTCACTGTGTTAGCCAGGAATACATTTTTTTTTTTTTTTTTAAATTCATAACAGAATTACAAGCTTTACTACCCAACTTCACCACTAGGCTTTTCTCCAAAAAGCAACTCTTAATTAAAAAGAAAATGATACTGTCCTTAGAGAGTGAATATTTTGCTTTTGTTGATGATACACAGAAAGAATCTTCTGTATACTTTCAAGAAAGTTTTGAAAATGTTTTGAATTTGTGAGGATAGCAAGTATGCACTCTGGAGTCTAATGACCTTAGGTATATAAACCTTTTATGTCTATAATCTCACCTGTAATATGGGGAAACAATGGTTCCTACTAATGTGACTATTGTAGGAATTAAATGAATAAACGTGACAATTCTAGTATACCTCCCTCCCACTAAAAGAATAGACTTTATTTTATTTTATTTTATTTTTTTTGAGACGGAGTCTCGCTCTGTCGCCTGGGCTGGAGTGCAGTGGCCGGATCTCAGCTCACTGCACGCTCTGCCTCCCGGGTTTACGCCATTCTCCTGCCTCAGCCTCCCGAGTGGCTGGGACTACAGGCGCCCACCACCTCGCTCGGCCAGTTTTTTGTATTTTTTAGTAGAGACGGGGTTTCACCATGTTAGCCAGGATGGTCTCGATCTCCTGACCTTGTGATCCGCCCGTCTCGGCCTCCCAAAGTGCTGGGATTACAGGCTTGAGCCACCGCGCCCGGCCTTTTGACTTTATTTTAAACGTAGTTTTATCTTCACAGCAAAATCGAGCAGCAAGTACGGAAAGTTACAAATATTCTCTTACTTGACACATGCACAGACTCCCCCACTATGAATATCCCAAAGCAGAATGGTACATTGGTTACAATGAATAAATCTACATTGACAGATCATTATCACCCAACGTCCATGGTTTACATTAGGGTTCACTGTTGCTGTTGTGCATTTTATGGATTTGAACAAACGTATAATGACGTGTATGTACCATTATAGTATCACACAAAATAGTTTCACTTCCCTAAGCATCCTTTGCGTTCTGTCCCTTACTCCTCTCTAACTGCTGGCAACAATTAACATTTTTGCTGTTTCCAAAGCTTTACCTTTTCCAGATACTCATATAGTTGGAATCATACGGTATGTACCCTTTTCAGATCAACCTTTTCACGTAGTTGTAAGCATTTACGTTTTCTCTATGTCTTTTTATGGCTTTCTAACTCATTTCTTTTTAGTGCTGAAAAATGTTTCATTGTCTGGATGTACTACAGTTTTCTATTCACTTACCGAAGGACATCTTGGTTGCTTCTACGTTTGGGCAGTTATGAATAAAACTACTATAAACTCCCATGTGCAGGTTTTTCTATGTGGATATGTTTTCAACGCATCTGGTTTTAATTTTAATGAAGTTCAGTTAATCAATTTTTCTTTCAAGCATTGTGCCTTTGTTGTTTTTTTTTCTGAAAAGTCATCACTATGTCCAAAGTCATCTAAATATTCTTCCATGTTGTCTTCTGGAAGTTTTACTGTTTTGTGTTTTACATTGAGATACAAGATCTATTTTGGGTTAAGTTTTGTGAAGGATGTGCATGTATGTGGATTCAATACTTTTGTTTTGCATGTAGGTGTCCAGTTGTTTTAACATCATTTGTTGAAAAGATTACTTTTTTATTCATTGTATTGCCTTTGATCCTTTGTGGAAGCTCAGTTGATTATATTTGTGTGGGTCTATTTCCAGGCTTTCTATTCTGTCTCATTGACCTATTTGTCTATTCTTTCACCAATACCACACTGTCTTGTGCACAGTAGCTTTAGAGTAAATTTTGAAGTAGACAGTGTCAGACCTCCTACTTTATTCTTGTCCTTAAATATTGTCGCTAGTCTAGGTCTTCTGCTTCCACATATGAATTGTAGAGTTCAGTTTGTCAATATACCCAAAATAACTTGCTGAAATTTTGTTTGGAATTGTGTTAAACTTATAAATTAAGTTGAGAAAAATTTAGATCTTGACAATATTGAGTTTTCCTATCTATGAATGTGGAATATTGCTTCATTTATTTAGGTCTTCTTTGATTTCTTGCATAAGAGTCTTCAATTTTCTCATATAGATATTGTACATATTTTGTTAGACTTATATCTGCCTGAAGATTTTAGTAAGCAATAGCTATTCTGACTAAAATAATAAAAATAACATCATCATCTGAAAGTGACATATTCCCGTTGATCCATTTTAAGGTGGCAATACTGATTTAAATAAACATGTTTCAAAAAATCAGCACTCAGTGGTGAGTACATGGGTATTTGTAATAACATCTATATTTTTGTCATGCTTAAATATTAAATAAATAAATAGATGTAAATATGTATATAATTTTTAAGTTGCACAACTTCATTGTCATTGCATAGCATAGACCAAAGCCATATATGTTAGTTTTAAATCCAGGCTCTATAATCTACTAATCATTTAAGCTGGGGCATTTTACTTAACCTTTTTGGCTCTAAACTTTGTAGCTATCAAATAATAATAATACATTAGCTTATTTGGTTGCTGAAAATTCAACATATAAAACAATGCCTTATACACAGTTTATAACATACGACTATTAAATATTATACTCTTTTAGTCACTTCTTAAAACAAATGGATTATTTTATAAAATAAAGTATATATATAATTTCAGATATGAAAGCAATTTATGTTCACCACAAAAACTGTAAAATAATATAAGGAAACATAAATAAATGTCCTGATGATCCTGACACATAGAGATAACCACTATTTACATTTCACTATCTTTATTTATGGCTTTTTAAAAATTAATGTCTTTTCTTTGGTTTTATTTTACATAGTTATGTTCCTATTATATTTACAATCTGGCACCCTGGCATTTTTTTTTTCACTTAGCATAATGACAAGAATTTGTCCATTAAAAAGAAATATTGTTTTAAGTAGATGGGAAACATTCCACTCAATAGTTTTTTTTTTTCCTAACAATCATTGACCGTTTAGATTGTGTCACAATTGTGTTACTCTCAATAATATTCATAAACATCTTTAAACAAAGCTTATTTCCTTAGGATATGTGATAATGAAAAAATTAAGAACAATTTATATTACATAAACATGTATATTAATCAAATCAATCAAATAAAACTGAGTATGCAGGTACACTGTAAGTTGAAAGTAGGGAGGCTTTATATAAAGATAAGATGAATAATTTTACCTTCACTCAGTGCACATATGAAGTTATTAAACCTCTAACACTTGCACATATGAAGTTATTAAACCTCTAACAGTCAAACCTCCCAAAGACTCAATAACCTATATTCAAATATGCACACATCTTCAATTTCATGAACTGTACATGAGCATTAATATCATAAAAGAGTATATACTGTGTGATTCTAACTATAATGACAATCCCAAAAGGCAAAACTTTGGAAATAATAAATATATTAATGGTTGCCTATAACATCTGTATGTTATAGCCTCATAAAGAATAAAGCTATTTAGGGGAAAATATACTCTGTTTTTATGTCTACCTTGAGGTATTCTTGAAGTAATGTTGGATGTAAGTTGGAAGAGATCCTAGAACCCCATTCCAGGCTTCTCATACTTTTTACTACCAAATAGTCCTTAGGTTGTCTCTGACTTCTCCTATCTACTTCTCAAACTCATTTCCTGTAGTATGGGTTTTCTCACACACCAAGTTATACTATGGGGTAAATATTGGTCTCATTTAAAATTAATCAAAGAAATTAAACTTTTTATCACTGTTTTGGGGCAGTATAAGATTACCAACATGATACCAATAAGTGATAAAATTCCAGCCAAAGACAAAGAAACTGATGCATTATAACTTATGCAGAATTATGTTTAGAAATGTAAACTTTCATTGGGATACCTGAGCAACTAAAATTATTTCAAAGTACCAACTACTCATTCAACATATAGGCCATCTGGTACTTAGAAAGGACAAATACCTTGAACAAAACCACATCTCTTGGCTTCTACTTTGATACATGATCGATTACCCATGTTGATTTTTTGATAATTTAAATGAACTTTAATTTAGTTATTTATAACAAATTAAGAAATTGTAGTGAAATAAATTATAATGAAAGGAAAAGAAGAAAAACAAGTTAATAGGTAAATTACAGGTAATATTGATTTTATAAATCTAGTGCACATCACTGTTACAGTGTTAGTTTTATGCCATTCTGCTTTAGCAAATACGAATGTTTTTATTTGTATGTATGTGTGAATTTGTTAAGATTCATTTATTTTTATATAAAGAGTGTGATTTTCTTTTGAATCACTCATTCATAAATGATATGAATAGAAAGTGAAAAACCTTGGGCTGATCCTTATGAGAGACACCAATTTTGGAAAATGCTAAATCCATTATTGGTTCCTAATTACCAATATCCTACAACAACAAAGACCAGTCTTAGAGAGCCATAGAATCTTCCCAACCAAATCTGTAATATCAGTGCAATGAATCAAGAGTGAGCTGTGAGCCTTTTAAGTGCTTAGCATTTGGTGTTTAAACAGTAAAATTAAGGTAGAGTTCTTCAGGTCAGCAGTTTTATTGAAGAGGGTAGGGAAGGGACACATTGGCATTTTCAAAGATCCAAAAATTAGGGGTTGGCTTCATCCTTTTCCAAAGAGTGAGAAGTATACAAAATTCCTTCAAAGTAGACTTTACACAAAGCACTAACATTTAACCTAAATACATTTATCTTTTAGTACATCAAGTTCTTAATTGCCAAGCATATATTACCAAACTGAAATTGAAGACAAATGAATATTTTATGTGCAGTCTCCAAAGGGATAAGAATTAAAATTAAATTAAAGGCACTTGCCAATGTTTTAATTTGCCTGTTAAAAAAGCAAACACAAATATTTGATGCTGACTATATTTAAATTCTTTAAATCTAACTCAGTCAATCACAGTGGCAGTAATTTGTAACTAAATAGGATTTTCTTGACTCTTACAGGGAAAGAATGTTGATGCCAACAACACCACAATGGCAACTGTTTTCTACTTATTATTTTACTCTCACTTTTCTGTCATTGGGAGTACTGTTGGGGAGCAAGAATAACTAACACTTTTTGAATATTTATTATGTGTCTTGCATTCTTCTGAGTACTTGCTATGCATTAGTAGGTACTATAAGCATTCCCATTTTATAGGACAAAAACCTGAGGCACCAGCAGATTGATTTGTGCAGGATCATACAGCTAATAATAAGCAACAGTCTAGAGATGAAACCCTTCCTTATAATATTGACACAATACTGTAATGCGGTAAAGCCTTAAAGCATATTATATCTTGTCATGTCAAGTAGGTTTACAATTTTTGACTCATTTCCGATTGGCTTGGAATATGTCACCACACACCCAACAATATTTTTATATCCCAAAGATAAAATGAAGATTAGATTTAATTATACAGCGGCCCTCTAAACATTACTTCCACAAAAGAGAAAAACTAATTTTTCTTTTAAAACATCAGTGAGAATGCTAAAAAAAATAATAGGTTATACTACTTTGTTTAATTCCCCTTTATGGGAAATTAAATCAAGTTGTGCTAAGTCCATATAACATAAGGCTGTTATCCGTGGGTTGCTTTGAATTTTCTTTAAATTTCTTCCATGGCACTGTATTTATCCCAAGTAAGTAAATCCTTTTAAACCCCTATTTTGTGGCTATCTGCCATGTGCTCTTATTACCAAAGGGTAAACCTAATGTTTAACTACATCCTTCTATTTGCCTTAAAGAAAAGAAAACCGTAATACGTCAATTACAGCCAGCTCTCAATTATCTGTTGTCACGGGACAAAGACCACAATAGCAAGGATAATTTAAATCCATGAATAATTAGAAAGTCTAATTTTGCCATTATTTTTATTCTTCCCTGTAACAAATCTTTCTTGTTTGAACTGAAAATAGGTAGAAAAAAAATAAACTCAATCAAATATTATGGTTTATTTTTTAAAGTCTCTGATATAGACTAGTGAAAAGGTTAATTGGGAGAGAAATCTATCCAAACACATCCAAAAACTGAGTGAAGAAGGTAATCGGTATGTAAAAATCCCCATTATTCATTCATTACGTAAGAGATTCTCAGGTGAATTTAGGGGTATATGAATTTTCCGAGAAAGAAGCCATACCCTCAAATTCGAAAAGTTTTAGATTTATTTATTTCTTTTTTCGGATCTGATCAGCTCACCAGTCACTGGGCTGATGCCATCCCATATTCCAGTGATATTAGCACCTCCATTGACATCTGGCAGGATGTCTTCTGTCAGGAGCCTTATAGCCAATCAGAGTTGATGATATTGTATTAATGGTTCCATAATAAAATGAAAAAGATGGCCTTCATTTTGATGAAAGCTGTAAAGTAGCTATTGTGCTTGTTTGGTATTGCAAGGCCCAAATGTATTATTTATGCAATTTTCTTTTGAAAGAAAACTGAAAGAGCAGATTTCATTTTATGGCATTCAGTCAAAGCTATTGTCTCATGAATGTGAACATTTCTGCATTTTATTTGCTCAGAGTGTAGAAGGCATTTTTTAGAGATCATCTAAGTGGGGATTTAAAAATTTAAAAACTGCTTTTAAAATAGGTAGGCCCTAATGACTGGATCTATTGTTCATACTGGTAGATAAGCTAAATCAACACTTGCCACATGAGAACTTGCACTTAGTTGGAGGTATAATTTCCAAGGTCTTAGCTAGTCATTAAGACTTCCTGTTTGCCTGTTTTAAATAAAGAGAAAAAAGTCAGTAATTTTATCATAAAGTAATTTATCAGGAACAAATGCACAAAACAATAAAATATACTTTTAAAATACTAAATCTATTTTGTCTAAGTACTTCATTCTGTACTTTTCATATAGGAGTTTCAGTCTGCAGAAACATGATTATACTAAAGGAAAGTAAGTAGAAAATAATCCACTTATAGGAAAAAAAAAAGAAAACCAAATTTTAATGAAAAAGCAGATTTAAAATAATAACATGATATAATAACTTCTTGGTAATTTTATTCAAGTAGCCAATATCTAATTTGAACTTCACAGAAAGTGCAAAATTAGTACAGGTTGAGTAGCCCTTGTCTGAAATGCTTGAGACCAAAAATGTTTCAAATTTTGATTTTTTTTTCTGGATTGTGGAATATTTGCATATATATAATGAGATTATCTTGGGGATAAAGCTCAAGTCTAAACAAGAATATATTTCATACACACTTTATAGCCTAAAGAAAATTATATTCAACATTTTAAATAATTTTGTGCATTAAACAAATCTTAGGTACTTATGAGTAGAATTTCTACTTGTGGTATCATGTTGGCACTCAAAAATTTTAGATTTTGGAGCATTTCAGTTTGTGTTTTGGGATAAGGGATGCTCACTCTGTATTAATAAAGTAGTCAAAATTATAGAGGTAGTCAAAGATCAGTGGTTGCCAGGAGCTATAGAGAGGGATGAATAGGCAGAGTATTTTTAGAGCATTGAAACTACTCTGTATGATACTACAATGGTGAATAAGTGTCATTATGCATTTGGCTAAACCCTTGAACCCTAATGTAAACTATCAACTTTGGGTGACAATGATCTGTCAATGTAGGTTCATGCGATGTAATCAATGAGCATGTACGGGAGCAGGGAATAAATGGGAAATCTGTAACTTCTCAATTTTTCTGTGAAGCTAAAACTGCTCTAAAGAAAGGCTTAAAAATAGAGACATGCCATATCTTCATTCTTGGCCAATGATCTTGTTTCTTATTGTACTAAGAAAATAGGAGTGAAGAAGATAATTTTACCCTGTTCCCTCTACCATGTTTACCCGCCGTTGTTGTCTGAATGTTTGTGTCTTCCCAAAATTCATACGTTGGAACTTAATCCCTATTATGATAGTATTAACAGATGGAGGCTTTAGGAGGTGATTAGAAGCCCTTATGAATGGGATTAATGTCCTTATAAAAGAGGCCTAAGAAAGTTTATTTGCCCCTTCTGCCCTTTGAGGACACATAAAAGCTGCCATATATGAGGAACAGGCCCTCATCAGACACCAAATTTTCCTGTAACTTGATCTTAGACTTCCCGGTCTCCAGAACTGTGAGCAATAAATTTGTGTTCATAAATTATGCAATCTAAAATACTTTGTTTTGACAGTCTTAACAGACTAAGACCTTTACTTACCTGCATCTGTGTTTATCTACTCTGTTTTCTCACCTCTGCCATAAATGAACTATTTAGTGCTCCTAACTAAGGACAATCTTCTTGTACAATAAATCTTATGCATTCTTGCCTACGCAACACTATCACTTTAGTAATTATCCCTTCTATTGCGGGTATCAATTACCGTTTTTCTTTCTACTGTTATTCCTCCCATTAAAAAAGCAAAAACTCTTTCTTGATTATCACCCCTCTCTTTTCTTTGATTTATATTAAAATTAATCAGAAGAGTTGTCTATAAATAACCAGTCTCCAGTTCCTCTAGCACAAGTTTCTCTTGAATCCATTCCATTGTTTTGGATACTCATTACTCCACCAGAAGTGTCCTTTTCTTTGTCAATAATGAGTGCCATGTTTCTAAATTCAATGCTAAATTTTCAGCCCTCCTCTTATTTGATTAGTCAGCAACATCTGACACAGTTGAACCTTAAAAATTTCTACTTTTGGGGTTTTTTTTTTTTTTTGCTCTTGCCTAAGGATTGTTCTTTTCAGTTTCCTTTTCTGATTCTTCATCACTTCATAACATTGGTGTGTCTCAGAGCTTATACCTTTTCTCCTTTATATTTCAGCCCTTATACCTTTTCTTCTTTCTATCTGCAATCATTCTTTTGGTTTTATCCAGTATTGTGGTTTTACAGTTTTATTCTCAGATGGGGTCTCACTATGTTGCCCAGGTTGGTCTTGAACTCTTGAGCTAAAGTGATTCTCCTGCTTCAGCTGCTGGAGTAGTTGGAATTACAGGCATGCACCATCACTAGTATCACAGTTTCAAGTGACATTTATAACCTAGAACCTTCCAGCCTCAACTTTGACCCTATATTCCAACGCTGAATATACAAGTACTTATTTGAAATCTACATTTAGATGGGTAATAGTTATCACTCAAACTTAGCATGTGCAAAACCACTGAAACCAGTTCCCTCTAGTCTTTACCATCTGAGAGAATGGCAACACCATTCTTCTGGTTGTTTAACCCTAAAGCCTTCTACTCATTTGTGCACATCCATCAAGGAACCGATTAGCAAATACTAACACTCAACCTTTAGAAGATATTCAGAATCTGACGACAATCACAATACTTTCATCACTACCACCTTAATCAAAGCCGATATCATTTCTCACTGGGAATATTGCAATAGTTTCCTCTTCAACCTTTTCTCTCCGCTTGTCTTACTCTTCTTAAGTCTATTTTAAAGAAATTACACAGAGTAATTGAATGAAAAGAAAGGGAAGTTTGTGTAACAAGTCTCCTTAAAGCCCTTCAATAGCTTCCTGTATCACTTGGAATAAAAGCCAAATCCTTCTCGTAGCCCTTGGCCTACACAGTGTCACTTCATTGTCTTTTTACTCTCAGGTGTTGCTTCTCCCGTTTATTCACTTTGTGCCAGCCATCCTGTCCTCCAGCTTGTTTCTTGAACACAACAGGCATGCCCTGCCTCAGGGTATTTTCATAGACCATTCTCTTCAGTGGTAGAAAGATAAATTTAAATTTTGGAGTTCCTCCACATGGCTCCCTAATCCTTGCCTCTTCCTTTTTCCTCACAGTTACGTCTAAGTGTTTTGAGGAGCGTTAGCTTACATCGTATTGGGTTCAATGCACAGGATGTGCACCTTGCTTTGGTGTCATCACTACCTACTTTAGTATCTGGGATTTCAACATGTGAATATTAGGAGGACATGAACATTCAGACCATAGTAGGGCCGTAAGAGAAACATGTTCATAATTAAATGGAATAAAACCATCAGTTTTACTCAGGGGTAGGCTTTAAAGAAGAGATAATTCTTAGACCTTGTAAACATAAGCATTTCTCTGAGTACATTTCTATTATTCAGCAAATTTTTAATTTTACTCTGAATTTATTATAATTTGAAGGACTTCTATAGACAGGCTTCTGTCCATAATTAAATTAATGTAATGTATCAGAAGAGTTACTTGAAAAGTTTTGATCTCACAGTTGTATTCACAGTAGGTACCTAGGTCGTATAAGCAACTACAGGTCCTTTGTTCCAGTTAAATCCCTGAATTAGAACCAGGAATGAATGCACAGACATATTTACCTGATTATCATTGGTAAACCATTTCTGGCTATTTAAGATAAGTTTTCCGAAAGCACTTGTAATGTCTCTTGATCCTAGCCTGATGTTTAAGAATGAGAAGCCGAATCTTGTCTAAAACTTGATTTAATTAAAGGCTTTCAGGAATATCTATTGAAGATTAAGAAATATTGTTGATTAATGCAGAGTTATAGGGATAGAGAAGATAACATTTCTTTGGTGAACTTAGCATAAGCATAACATAGGCTCTCATATATTATGTACACGAAATGGTCATCTTTTCAGTTAAATGGAAAAGAGATCCATTAGGTTGTATGACAAATATTTATTCATCCCCAACTGAATGCTGCAAGAGGAGTAAAGATAGAAAGTAGTATCAGAATGCATCATAGAATCTACACCACTCAGTCCATGTTGTTAAGCATTTAAGGTTTACACAGAGCAGCAGTGTGCTGCAGCAGTCACATTCCAAAGTGATTTTTCTGCAATCAGAGTTTCATTCATTACCCAATTTTCATGCAACTCCCCTGGCATTTGAAATATGTTTCAAGGTAGACTCCCCAAGGGCTTTTCCCCTCCCATAATAACTGATCTGCAGTGTCCAAAGATAGATCTAAATATCTTTGGTGCAAATTACTTGAGGCCTGCAGAGCATGATTCTCTGTCATCTTCATCACATTTCACACCTACAGAACTGATAACAGATTAATATCTAGGCTGAAAATATTTCATCAGCGTCTCTGGCTAAGGCACCTTGCATTATTTTATCTGGGGGCACCAATAAAAGGAGGAGGGGGCCCAGAAAGAAAAAATTTATTTGCACTCAGAGAGGAGAGAAAAAAAGAATTTCCTCTAGTATTATGAGAAAGGCGACAAAGCTGGTCCTGGCAAAGTTCTCTGCTCCGATTATGTATACACTTTTATTCAATCATTGTATCGCTCCATGTCTGACATTTGGTCAATAGTGCAATCTACCACCGATCAGAATAAAACAGCCACCCCAGAGCACCTTGGAATTTCATTAGTTTCCTTTCAATGTAGTCCTTATAACTAGATGTTTATTTGGAAACACAAATTTAAAGTTCAATTCTGTGCCCTGTCAATATTAGTAAAAAGTCAAGGATCCTAGATGTTACTGTAAACCTGTTTTTTTCTTATTTATTTATTTATAAAAAAGAGTTGAGGGAGGGACAGTAGAGCATAAAAACAGTTACTAAAATTAAAATTTAAAATTTAAAATAAAAAATGATTGAAAGCAAATTTTACTCATATGGAAGATATATTTCTTCAATATTCTAGGTTATGATAAGCTCAAAATGCAAAAGTACCCAGAAAATATTTTACATGTGCATTCAGTATTTGTATATTATAAAGGATGTGAAAGTGAAGCTTAGTGGGAAAATAGTATTCTTAACACATAAAATATCATTAATTACAAGTAGGGAGCACGATGTGGTGGAAGGAAATGGATTTGTTTTTTTCCAAACATTGATAGTAGCCCAACCACATATTAGCTGTTGACTTTGACATAACTTTTGTCTAAACCTCAATTTTCTCATCTGAAAATGGGGTTAGTGACACCAAACTTGCGCTGACAAGAGATGAAATATATAGTAGCATATATCTAAAGCAGGTCATATGATAAGTCCTTTATATTCATTTCCTCTCCCTTCCTTGTTTTCACTATATTCCAAATAAAAATTATCTGAGTATCTTCTTACTTTGAAAAGATTTTATTCTACTTGATACATTCTGTTCCTCAATTATAGATTTGTTTATTCAACTTTCTTTCTTTCCTTCCTTCCTTCCTTCCTTCCTTCCTTCCTTCCTTCCTTCCTCTCTCTCTCTTTTTCTTTTCTTTTTTTTTTTTTTCTGAGACAGAGTATTGCTTTGCAGCCCAGGTTGGAGTGCAGTGGGGCGATCTTGGCTCACTGCAACCTCTACCTCCTGGGTTCAAGTGATTCTTCTGCCTCAGCCTTCCAAGTAGCTGGGATTAAATGCACGCACCACCATGCCTGGGTAATATGTGTATTTTTAGTAAAGATGGGTTTTCACCATGTTGAGCAGGCTGGTCTTCAGCTGCTGACCTCATGTGATCTGCCCGCTTTGGCCTCATAAAGTGTTGGAATTACAGGCGTGAGCCACAGCACCCATACAAGATCTATTTTGTATCAAATGAATTGATGTTTAAGGCTATATAGGAACAAATGAATGAGTCAATTAAAGATCAATAAGAACTAATATTATCATAAGACTAAGTCAAATGATGCAAATATTCATAGTAACACCTTTTTAAGAAAAGAAATTTGGTTAGTCATTAGAAGATTATCTTTAACTGGGCTAATACCGGTTTCATATTTTTACATAGTGTGCGGAAAGGATATGATCAAGGCATTATTGCTATGTCACATACAGATGTAAAATGTTATCTGCTTTTGAGATAAAAAGAAATTCCAATAAACTCATAAAAGAGACCAAAACACGTGGTGCAATTGTGGGATTGACAACTTAAAGTCTTTGAATAAAATACATTTTATTTCATCATAACACATTTTTAACTTCTTTCCATTTATACCATTCACAGAGAATACCATTCATATTTTTTCCTTGTGCTTTTTTTTGGTTTTATTTTATTTAGAAGCTTTGGAATTATTTTCTAAAAATTATTGTTTGTAATAATAAATGCAATATTCAACTTCCCATTCATACTTTAGTTTTGACCCTCAGTTGCAATTGTCTTTATGTGCTTCAAACCAGGTAAATATTACTCTATATTTTATTTTCACCACAACAATGATTTGAGATATTGTATATGAAACAAAATTCACTTTCTGCAGATTATAAAAGTAGAAAACATTAGAACTCTGTAATGTTAATCACTGCAAAATAGGGACATAAATTTTATATGAAACTGTGCATTTTCCAGTGGCTTTTCAAATCAAATTCCTGCAATAATTATAATGGTAATTAATATTTATTGGGTTCTTATGTGGTAGGAATTCTTCAAGTTCTGTATGTATATTAGCTCATTTAATCTTTACAACAAACTTTATGAGATAGGCATTATTATTACTCCTATTTTAATGATGAGCCTATGGTCACAAAGATACTAAGAGGCAGAACCAAAGCATGAGTCAACGCTGTGTACCTCCAGAACCTGAGCTCTTACCCACCATTCGTGCAACAAATAGTTGGTATGTCATTTTTCTATGCAATGGAAAACTTGAAGATGGGAATATAAGTAGCCTTTCAGCATGATCTACTAACAGAATTGGAATTTGAAGATAAATCATAAAACTTTTAACGTATTATTGTTCTGAAAAGACAACAGGATTATTAATATAATAGCCAACTTTCAAATTTTCATGAGGGACAAGTATTTACCAAAACTTGAATGAAACATAAGGTATATGAATGGAAAATTTATGAAGCTTGAACGTCTCTTTTCCATCTGTAATCTTGAATCCAGAGTTCACTGGCTGTTCTTAAATTGTTTTTAAGAAATGTGCAGTGGCGTTGGTTCTCTTGCTTCTCTTGCATTCTTTCCCTTTGGGAACAATTTCTCCCCACTGCATGTGTTTCTGGTAGAGCTGTCAATCAAGAATTTGCATTCCCTGCCACAACAGTAGGCACATAGTGCTTAGTGGTCAATTAGAATATCTCAAGTAGAATATCTTAACTCAAGGAACAAGGTGATTGGTCCAGGGATAGACAATCCAAGCACAATCTGACAGAGGTCTTTAAGGGGAATTGACATAGAAGCTGGGAAAGACACAGCTTTTCTCTCCCTGGGATTTAACTGTGGGAACCACATAATCCTGGAGCAGCTGGAGACCATCTGGCAGCAACAAAGAGAAAGCCTAACTGAGGGAAAAGCCCCATGAAGTCAGACACTGGCTATAAATGGAAAGGAAGAGATGAACCTTGGTGACACACTAGAACCTCTGGCCAACCTTCTTGTTCACCATTGTTCAGTTATACTGGCTTTCTGTCTAATTCTGTATTCTATCAAGCTTATTTCTGTCTCAGGGACTTTGCCTTACTGGTTGCCTTCACCTATGCTTTCTTTTCCCCAGATATTCACATGGCTTCACTCCCAACATCCTTTTTGTCACTTAGATCTCATATGAGTTTTCATCTACACAGAAGGTACTTACCGGGTCATTAAATCTAAATGAATTATCGTATTTCCTATTCACTGTTTATGAGTTCACTCTATTATATTTTCTTCACAGAACTTTGTACTATCTGGCATTGAGTGGCACAGTCCACTAGAGTATAAACTCTGTGAGTGTAATAGAAAAGGATTTCTTGTGCATCTTTACGTACCTAGCATAATAAGTAACAGGCTGGCATATAAGAGCTGCTCAGTAAATATTTGTGGAAAGATTAAATGTAAGGCAACAGACTTAAAAAATAGTTTGATTTGAGTTTCTTTCACACATGACTGAATATCCCTTGTTCTTTGTTATATGATACTCTCAGACAGTCTATTCAGATGATTTTAAAAGATGTTTATAAAATCTGGATGAAGAAAACCAACAAATCCTCACAGAATTGTTTCCATTTTATGTGGTAATTTCATAGGCTACTGGACTAACTAGATAATCAAGAAGAAATGCATAAATTCTTAGAAGCATATAACCTACCAAAACAAAATCAAAGAAGAAATAAAAAGCCTGAACAGACCAACAACAAATAAGGATATTGAATCAGTGATTAAAAACTTCTCAACAAAGAGAAGCTTAGGGCCAGATGGCTTCACAGGTGAATTCTACCAAATATTTAAAGAAGAGTTGATACCAATCTTTCTCAAACTCTTGCAAAAAAATAGAAAAAGAAGTAACACTTCCAAATGCATTTTATGAGGCCACCATTATACTTACACCAAAACCAGAGAAAGACATCACAGCCACACAAAATTACAAGCCAGTATTCTTAATGAACATAAACGCAAACATCTTCAGTAAAATACTAGCAAGTTGAATTCAACAGCACATTAAAAGGATTATACAACATGTCTTAGTGGAATTTATCCCTGAGATGCAATATATAAAAATAAATAATTGTGATACACATTAAAGGGATAAAAGACAAAAAATACATGCTCATTTCAATAAATTCAAAAAAGGTATTTGACTAAATTGATCATTGATCCATCCCATAAAAACTTTCAACAAAATAGGTATGAAATGAACATATTATACTAAAGGCCACATGTGAAGATTGCACTAATATTATAATAAATGGGAAATAATGAAAAGCTTTTTCTCTAGGATCTAGTGTAAACCAAGAATGCCCACTATTGCCACTTCTATTCAGTATAGTACTGGAAGTCTTAGCTAAAGCAATTGGACAAGAAGAAGAAATAAAAGGCATCAGAATTAGAAAGAAGTAAAATTTTCTGTCTGCAGATGTCATGATCAAATATTCAGAAATGCTTAAAGACTCAACAACCAAAAACAAAAAACTGCTGGAACCAATAAACAGATTGAGTACATTTTCAGAATACAAAATTAACATACAAAAACTAGTGGCATTTCTATACACAAGTAACAAACTATCCAAAAAGAAAATTAAGAAAACAATATAATTTATATTAGCATAAAATGAATACAGTATTTAGAAATAAGCTTAACTAAAGAGTTGAAAAATTTCTACACTGAAAATTATACATTATTGATGTAGTAAATTAAAGAAGACACAAATAAATGAAAAGACTTCCCATATTCATGGGTTGCAAAATTAATATTGTTAAAATGGCCATAGTGCTCAAAGTAGTTTATAGATTCAATGCAGTCCCTATTAAAATTCTAATTACATTCTTTACAGAAATAGAAAAGACAATCCTAAAATTCATATGGACTCGCAAAAGGCCCCAAGTAGCCAAAGCAATCTTGAACAAGAAGACAAAAGCTAGAGGCATCACACTTTCTAATTTTATAAATATATTACAAAGCTACAGTAATCAAAGCAGTATGCTACTAGCATAAAAACAGATATACAGACCAATGAGATAGATTAGAGAGCTCAGAAATAAATCCATGTATCTATGGTCAACCAATCAGGAAGGTGCCAAAAGCACATAATAGGAAAAGGATAGTCTCTTCAATAAACAGTGTTGGGAAAAATTGAATATGCAAATGCAGAAAAATGAAAAAATAAAATGAGACCTTCGTCTCACACTATATGCAAAAATAAACTCAAAATGGAATACAGACTTGTATTTAAAACCTGCAAATATAAAACTACTAAAAGAAAACATGCATATGAGCTTCTTGACATTGGTCTGGGCAATCATTTTTGAAATATGACATCAAAAGCACAAGCAAAAAAAAAGCAAAAATAAAGTGGAATTACATCAAACTAAAAAGCTTCTGTACCAGCAAAAGAAACAATCATCAGAGTGAAAGGCAATCCATGAATTGAGATAAAGTATCTGCAAATCATATATCTGATAAGAATTAATATCCAAAAATGCATAAGGATGTCATACAACTCAAGAGGAAAAGAAGAAATAATCTGATTTTTTCATAGACAAAGGATCTGAATAGATATATTTCCAAAAAGAGATATAAATGGAAAAAAACAGGTTTATGCAAAGTGCCTAATATCACTAATCATCAGGGAAATGCAAATCAAAACCACAATGAAATATTACCTCTCACCTGTTGAGATGGCTATTATTAAACAGATAAAAGATAACAAATGTTGGCAAGAATGTGGAGAAAAGGAAACCCCTGTAAACTCTTTGTGGGAATGATAGCTGGTACAGTGATTGTGGAAAAGAGCATGGAAGTTCTTCAAAAAATTGAAGGTGGAACTACCTTATGATCCAGGATGATTCAGTAATCCCAACTCTGAATATATATATACACACATGTATATAGATATATATATACTCACACATATCTCTCTCTCTCGCTCTCTCTCTCTCTCTCTCTCTCTGTGTGTGTGTGTGTGTGTGTGTGTGTGTGTGTGTATAGCTCCAAAGGAAACGAAATCAGATTGTGAAAAACATACCTACATTTCTATGTTCATTGCAGCATTATACACAATAGCCAATATATGGACATAATGTAAATGTTGACAAATGAATGGATAAAGAAAACCTGGTGTGTGTGTGTGTGTGTTTGTGTGTGTGTGTGTATATATATATAGGCAGAGATAGGATATTTTTTAGTCTTAAAAAAAAAGACAATCCTGTATTTGTATGAAAATGGATGAACCTAGAGGATATTATGCTCAGTGAAATAAGCCAGATACAGAAAGACAAATACTGCATTGTTTCACTTATACATGAAATCTAAAATGGTCACTCTCATAGAAGTAGGGAGTAGAATGGTGGTTGCCAGAGGCTGGCAAAAAGGGAAAATTGGGAGATGCTGGTTAAAGGGTACAAAGTTTCAGTATTGCAAACAAATAAGTTCTGGAGAGCTAACGTACAGCATGCTGACAACAATGAACAATTCTGTATTCATACTTGAAATCTGCCAACAGGGTAGATCTGGTGTTCTCATTACACATGAAATAAACAGTAAAAGAAGAGGAAGAGGAAGAGGAAGAAGGAGAAGAAGAAGAGGAAGAGGAAGAAGAAGGAGGAGGAAGAGGAGGAGGGAGGAGGAGGAAGGAGGAGGAAGGAGGAGGAAAACGAAGGAGAAGAAAGCAGAAGAAGTAGGAAACGACTTGAGGCAGGTGATGGATGTGTTAATTAGCATGATTGTGGTGATTAGCTCACAACATATATGTATATTAAAACATCAAGTTGAATACTTTAAACATAGAGAACATATATTTGTCAGTTATACCTCAGTAAAGTAAAAAACTTAATAGGCTACAAAATTCCAGAGTCATTATTTTAAAGTTAAATTTACAATGTTTTATCAATTAATACATGAATACATCTTAATTTTATGTCACTATAACTAGTACTATTCTAGGCAGTAACAAAAAATAGTATTCTAGTACTATTCTAGGTAGTAACAAAAATATAATAGAAAACAAAGAAGATGAATGTAACACTTGGGAAATGAGTAGACTTAAAAAATAAATGAGATTACTATGATTTGCATATGCATCCCAAAGCTGACGTGTTAGAAATTTGTTAGAAACTTGATCCTCAGTGCAACAGTGTTGGGAGGTGGGACCTACTGGGATGTGTTTAGGTCATAATGGTTCTGCTCTCATGAATGTATTACTGTCATTATTGTGGGATTAAGTTTATTATCTCAGGAGTGGGTTTTTATGAAAGCATATTTGCCCCCTCTTTGCCCTCTCTCACTCTCTCTCACCAATGTGAGGTCTTTCATCATATTATGACATACCAAGAAAGCCCTCAGCACATGTGGCCCCTTGATGTTTGACATCCCAGCCTCCAAAATTGTGAGCCAAATACACTTATGTTCATTATAAACTACCTAATCTATGGTTTTAGCAATACAAAATGAACTAAGACAGAAAATTAGTATCAAGAAGCAGGGCTGTTTTTATAACAAATACTTGAAAATGTGGAAGTGGCTTTGGAACAGGACGATAGGTAGAGGTTGGAAGAGTTTGGAGGACAAGGCTAGAAAAAGTGTAGATATCTGTGGAGTATTAAGGGCAATTCTGGTGAGGACCCAGAAGACAAGACAATTTAGGGAGAGTCTAAATTTTCTTGGGCTTTATTTAAGTGGTTGCAATTAGAATGTTGATAGAAAAATGGACAGTAAAGGTGATTCTGATGAGATCACCTTTCATCTGACGAGATCAGATGAAACTGAGAAACAAGGTCAGCTAAGCAGCAAAGCACTCATGGTGCTGCATGGCTTCCTTTGGTTACTTACAGGAAAGAAATGATTTAAAGGTAAATTTTATAATTAAAAGGGAAGCAGAATGGAAATATGTGGAAAATTCTCAGCCTGACCGTGTAAAGAATAAAAAAGCATGTCTGGGAGATAATACAAAGGGTATGTGGCCAAGAGATCATTTGCTAAAGAGATTAATATGGATAGAAGGAAGCCAGGTTCTATTCATGAAGACAATGGGAGAATGTCTCCAAAGGCATTTTAGAGATCTTTAAGGCAAACTAGGGCCTTAAGGGCAAGTTTTCGAAAGAGATGCTTTCAGGACCTCAGTATTCACTGTCCTATGCCTTGTAACTCTGTTCTCTGATTCTGGGGCAGTGCCCTTTGGCCACCTCAACTGTGGCTCAAGCAGGCCCAGCTATCGCTCAACTTGCAGATATGGAAGATACATGCGATAAACCTTGGCAGTGTCCATGTAGTGCTAATCCTGCAGGGATGCAGAATGCAAGACCTATAATGGCATGGTGGCTTCAACCTAGATTTCAAAAGATGTTGTGAACAGCCTGAGGGCCCAGGTACAGGCTTGTCACAAGTGTGGAACCACTGCAAAGACTCCCCACTAGAGGAATGCCCAGCAGACTCATAGAAGCAGGACTACCACGGAGAGTCCCCACTAGAGCAATGCCTAGTGAGCCATTAGAAGTGAAGCAGCACCCCCATACCCCAAAACTGTAGGGCCACTAGCATGCAACTTCAGTCTGGGAAAGCTGCAGGCATGAGTCTCCAAGTCATGAGAGCTGCTGGGTGGATTGAGACCAGCATGGCCACAGAGGCAGGGCTGTCTGAAGTTTTGGGGCCTGACCCTCACCCCAGTGTGCCCAGGATGTGGGACATGAGTCAAAGGAGATTATTCTCCAACTTTGAAGATTAATTGCTTTCCCTGTTGGGTTTTGGACTTACTGGGGAGCAGTTAACTCATCTTGCCCTTTTCTCCCTTTTGGAACAGAAATGTCTATTTTATGCATGTCTCACCATAGTCTTTTGGAAGTATACAACCTGTTTAATTTCACGGACTCATAGCTGCAGGTGAATTTGCCTCAGGATGAATTATGCCTTGAGTCTTACGTCTGATTAAAATAAGAATCTGAACTTTGGACTTTTCAGTTGATCCTGGAATGAGTTAAGAGTTTGGGGGCTATTCGAATGTAGTGAATGCATTTTGACTGTGAGAAGAACATGAATTTTGGAGGCCAGGGGTGAAATGCTGCAGTTTATATGTGTCCCCCTAAGTTCATGTGTTTGAAACGTAATTCCCACTGCAATAGCATTAAGAGCCGGGGCCTAATGGGAGGTGTTTAGGTCTTGAGAGCTCTGCCCTCATGAATGAATTAATGTGGTCATCATGAGTTTGAGTTTATTACCATGGGAGCGGGTTTGTTATAAAAGCTAGTCTGGCCTTCTCTTGCCCTCTCTTGGTTTCTCTTGCCCATGTGATGCCTTCTGCCATGTTATGGTGCAGCAAGAGGGCCCTCACCAGATACAGTTCCTCAGTCTTGGGCTTTCAAGCCTCCAGAATTATGATCCAAAGAAATTTCTGTTCATTACAAATTACCTAGTTTGTGTTGTTCTGTTATAGAAACACAAAATGAAATAAAAGAGGTTAATGTGAGTAGGAATAGTATACATTGAAAATGTGCTGGCATAAAAGAAGGATGGAATCATATTGCCTAGAGTAATCAGAGAAGATATTCTGGAGAGTATAAGACTAAATCTGGATCTGGAACTGTGGAGAAGTTTCTGATGATGAATGGGGGGAGGAAATAGCTCAAGTTAAGGAGAAAGGTGGAGTTAAATGAAACTTTTGTGAGGCATGGTGAGGAGTGTACCACAGTCCACTGAAGAATTCATGTGGGGAATTGAGAGGACTAAATTGATAAAGTCAGGTTATTAGAGGGCATAAATTAGAAATATTTAGCTTTTATATTATTTACTCTAGAGATTCTTGCACAGAAAAATGATCCCATGATAAATACCTTAGGAAAATTAATCTGGCATTAGTATGCAGAAAAGCTATAAGAGGAGAGGGTTTAGAAAACTCTGTGGCAACATTGATCTCAGCTCATATGGGAAATATTGAATTTGTTGGAAAAGGTGGAGGTGGGGACCATATGCAGAAGGAAGACAAGATAGTTCATTCAAATTGAACTCTCGACATAAAATATGAGGAAAAAGCAGAGAATCAGGATTACTCCTGTGCTTCTGTGTTTGGAAGAATGGGGAAAAGATGAGACCATTGCTGGAAATATACAAGTTGGAAGTAGAGCTAGTTTAGGAATAATTATGAATTTGGTTTTGATAATCTAAAGCAGTGGTAACATAAGTAAGTAGTATGTTTCTAATGGCAGTTCTCAGTTTGGGGTTTAAGCAAGAGGTCAAGGTAAGAACCACAGATTTGGCAATCAGTAGCATTGAATCCATAGGGATCCAGGTCCAACTTACGCTTTAGGCATAGTAGGCATAGTGCCTAGGGCTTGAAATACTTTTATTGACCCATAAACACATATTAATTTCTTTTTAATTAAAAGGAAAAATACGAACTTTAAGTCAAAAAAGGTTTTGCTATATAATATTAATATATTTGTCTTTATACCAATGCAAGTGTAAAACATAACTTAATATCTTGTTTCATGAAAGAAGGGGCCCAGGAAGACAGAAGTCCCTAGGGCCCATGAAAATCATTATGATGTCTTATACACTGAGCTATGATGATGAAAATGAATTGTTAGGAAGTGAGCAAAAGGCAAAGAATGAGTCTTAGAGCAATGGTTCCTAAGACTTGTTCTTTCCTTGACATATACATTTACATGCATAACATGCCTAAAAGCATGCATGGTGGTGTGAAGCATACATACTAAGTCCTCACTAAATAGATACTGAGTAATTGGGCATGTATTTCTGCCAGCAAGAGCATGATGACTATTTTATCCACATCATGGTGACATGGCTTGCAACCTCTAGCCAATTTTCTGTACATGGATCCTATCAATCCCCCAACTCCCTCCTTTAAGAGATCAATTAAAAAGAAGTAAAAGGAGATGTTAACTTAGCTTTCACAATCATTTTCTTTGTTTAGATAGAGCATTTTCATTTTTTGAATCAGAAAATAAAATCACACAAAACTATTATTATAATGGTCTTAAATACGAACATAGCGATAAAAGAATTCAGCATTCACTTGAGAATACTAATGCAAAATTAAATGGTATGTTGTTTAAGAATGGTAAGGAAACTTCTTCATATACCTGATTAGCCACCTGATTCTTCAGGTCTCCAAAGTGAACTGTTAATGTAACATAAGGATGCAAAATATACTTCCAAAGCTCTGGGTCCCTACTCTATTAGTGATTTATGAAAAAAAGAAAGCATTTTATATGTTGTATTTTTGTAAGTATATTTTGTTTTTCTGTTTTTTATGCTGAACTCCTCCTATGTCAAATATCACAAAATTGCTTTGAATTTTACTCCTGAGAAGACATGGTATTTAAAACTTATCTACAATTAGGTTGACCAGAAATTAATTCCTTGTTTTTGGTACATTTCTAAACTGTGCTCCCGTTATTCTTCAACAAACTTTGCTAAAGGAAAGATTACATTTCTTTAACACTGCAAATAATAAAGTTGACTGTGTATTTGAGCAGGTTGACAGCTTCACTTACCAAACTCACCGGAAATTCTGAAAACAAATAGTGGGCTGACAACGGTTGAGATGACAACAGAAATAATTTCAAGCAGTAATGAAAACATATTTAAGCTAGTACACACAACAGTACAAGCCTTTTCTTTCTAAATGGTATACAAAGGAAAGCAATCAAAAGAGGAGGCAATGTGCCCATTAGGTATGGCACAAAGTCTTGGCCCATTGCAATAAGTTATTTACAAAATCAAGTTATGCATCCTTTGTCCTTACCAGCAGGTGCAGCTATTAAGCAGGAAACATTCACATATAATATGGCCTTGAGGGGAAAAATAGATGGTTTCTTTTCCTTTCCCTTTTCACTACAAATGCCTAACACCAGCATGATAATTTAATAATTCAATTTTCATTTATAGAAAAAAATCCATTTATTTGGAGTTTTCTTTTTTTTTTTTTCTTTTTTTTTTTTTTGAGACAGAGTTTTGCTCTGATTGCCCAGGCTGGAGTGCAATGGTGCGATCTCCCTTCACTGAAACCTCCGCCTCCAATGTTCAAGCGATTCTCCTGCCTCAGTCTCCCGAGTAGCTGGGATTACAGGCGGCCGCCACCATGCCTGGCTAATTTTTGTATTTTTAGTAGAGATGGGGTTTCACCATGTTGGCCAGGCTGGTCTCAAACTCCTGACCTCGTGATCTGCCCACCTCAGCCTCCCAAAGTGCTGGGATTACAGGCATGAGCCACCGCGTCCAGCCTGGAGTCTTAAAATCACTAAACTCTGAATTCTTATGTGTGATCAAATCTTATGCTGCATATTTACTTAAGAAAATGCCTTTTTTGGTCCTCTATTTTCTTTATGCGATTAGTTTTCCTTCAAGTTTTTAGCAGAAGCCTACAACTGGAGTGTATGTTTAAGGGGAGCAGAATCAGCTATACATTTCCTCTTTAATAAAGTGAGCTATGCCGGATATGGTAAAAGCAGCCCTGTAGTACTGAAAACTGACCAGAGTTTACCTCTAGAAGTGGGATCATAATCGGAGTGGGTGCTGGGTGGTGGTTTTGTGGTGTCTACCACGAGGTAGATAATGGAGTAACAAATGTGGAAAGCACCCAGTTTGTCAGCAATGTCCTTGGAAAGTGTTCAGAATGCAAAAAAGAAAAGGCTGAAGAACCTAGAAATCATGGGTTTAAGGAGCAGAAAAGCAAATGACACATAGTTGTGAATGAGACAGGATGAAATTCAGCAACGAGCAACGTTTTACAAGCAGAAAGCTAAGAGAATCAAAGAACGATCAACAGTACCAAATGATAAAAACTGACAACCTTCCATTGAATTTGGAATTAGAATAGTTTCAGGGAAACTGGTATAATATAAAACCAGAATGCAGTGGGTTGTATGACTATAAAAGGTAAATCAAAATTAAATTTCCTTTGAGTATCTTGGGTGTAAATGGAAGAAGCAAGTTAGGGCAGTATTTGGGAGAATGAATGACTCTTAGAGAAGAAAAAGGAAATGGAGCACAATGACATGAGAAAATTTAAAGAACTAGATGAGAAGGGAAAAAAGAAAAAGGTAACACACTACGAAGCAAAGTCTATGGATTCCCAGAGGTCTTGGAGGAGGTGGTAAAAGTTAACCTCTGAAGCTCAGGTGACAGTATTGCTTTTGATGGGGAGGTATTCTCTTTCTGAGACAGCAAGAGAGAGAGGGAGATATGTGCAGACATAGGTAATTGGCTCTTTGTAAAGGATGGGCAGAGTTTCTATTTTACCTTCTTCATTATCTTTTTTTCCCGTGAAATAGGCAAGAACACTTGCTGAGAGTGAGAGTAGCAGAAGTGTGGTAAGTACCTTGAGTTGAGTAGGAAATCTTTGAAATAAATGCAGATATCTTATAGGCAGCTGGAAACCGTAATTATGTAGGGTCACCAATCATATTGTTGTCTACATAAGGGCTTAAAGTGGATGGTAAAACTAATTCATAACTGACTTTGCAGAGACAGAATAATAGAAGAACAGGGAACTGATGAAATGACTCCTCCTGAGAAATTGGGTGAAATGGTTAAAAGGGTACAGTATATGAAGGGCAGCTCTTTAGAGTCAGTGTTTCTTATTGATCTTTATGACTCCAAATTTAGCAAAGAAACCAGCTTGTGACAGGCACAAAATAAATGATAGTTAAATGAAGGATGTCATGAAGTGGCTAATGGAAGCAAAGAAGTGTCTATCTTGATGACATTAAATATAGTAATAATAATCCTACTACCAATAATAATGACAATAATAGCACACATTTATTGAGTGCTTATATGTGCCAATCACTGTTTTGAGCTCTTAATTTGCATTCTCACTTTTAATCCTCACATAAGTATATGAGGGACATAATATTGCCACTTAAATTTTACAAGGGAGGATCAGAGAGATCAAGTAACTTGCCAAAGCCACATAGATAATGAATAGAGGAGTGAAGGTTTAAATCAAGAAGTCTAATTCATAGAGGAGTGAAGGTTTAAATCAAGAAGTCTAATTCTTAAGCTCATGGTCTGTAGAGGAGTGAGAGAACAAGAAGTATAGGAATATATGACTGAAGAGATGATATAGAGGTTTTAAGATTGATTTTGTAGCCACATTCTCCATCATTTACTCCTCTCCTACTTACTGTTTACAACACCATGTCTAATGCACAACAGATATTTGATAAAAGGTTGAGTGATTGTATAATAGAGGGTTTTGACAAGAGATGCAGTGGTGCTGCACATTTAAAACACTACATCATTTAAAATAGAGTAATAGCCTTTGAAATCTTTTATTCTAGCATAAATATTTTAGGTGACAAATATAAAACATAAACGAGACAATCAATAATTATCAGGCAATGATGGTAGCCTTGGTGTGTGATCTTTGTATGTCAATATTAAGATATTTTCCTTAAGGGTGGGGCTGGTCTAGTTTCTCCATCACTAGGACATTACAACTTAGGTTGTAAGGTTCTCTTGCACTTCGCTGACTCTCAGATTTCTTGTTGAGGTACCTGGAACTATGATGGTACCCTACTTTATTGGCTTATTATTAGGTAGAATTTTATTTAAGAATATAAAACAGGATTTCACAACTTTATTTGAAACCCACGCTCTGCTTTAGTAAATGCAAACATCACAAGTTCTACTTTAATGTTATTGGGAACAAGTAAATCCTGTGAAGAAGAGGAAATCAGAAAAATGGGCAACATGTTACTTACAATTACAGCCTGACTCCTACCCTCCTTAGCTTTAAGAATCAGTCTTCAAACATTTGAAGTTTAAGGTAACTTATGAAATTGAAGAATAGAAAGAATCTAGACCAAAGTTATGTTTAAAATGTTATGTTCCCCTTGTTGCCTGTAAATACCCTTGGTAATTTCAGTTAGGATGCTATTACTTTAATCAACCTTACTTAGGTCCTTGAGATCTTAAAACTAATACAACATTTTTCTTCTACACAAATTTTCTTCAGTTTTATTAACACATTAATTCAGACTGAAATCTGAAAGTTTAAGTTTGAGGAGATTAGGTTGGAAAAGATCTAATTATAATATCTTAATGGGCAAGGGATCAACCTTCTGCCATAACTTTGTGTGCTAATATAGTGTTTCCATAGTATTTCCCTTATATTTACAATATTTAGGAAAAAAAAGCACTTGAACAAAAAAAAAATTCAACAAATATATTTGAATGAAAACTCTGTAGGTGAAAATAATAGATGTTTAGATATTTTCTTTTAATATGAGCTTCCAGAGAGCAGAAAATAAGTTAGATATTTTAGATAAAAGATTTCCAATAGAATATATAATGTTCTATGGGGATATTTTTGAATGATACATATAGAAAATTTATTGGAAGAAAGGAAACTGAAGCAAATAAAAAAGACTAATGTTTTACTTTTCAGCGCATTCAAACATAATTTCAGCAGCACAATATATAAGTAATTCTTAGTACTAAGAAATAGACTAAATACTTTATTTTAAACTATAAAATAATTATAACTCGATATTATAATATTGAATTTGATCACGTTCTCCAAAGAACAGAGGAAAAAAGAATTGCAGATATTGAGACAGCCTTGAAAATAAGAACTCACACATATGTTTAGAGTCTAAAAACATCAGATTACTCTCTTTACTATTTCATTTCTGTTTGGTGTTCTCGGGGACCAATTTCTCACAAGCTTCCAAATCATTTTTTTAAAATTTAATTTTGAAAGGGTTTTTTAATTATAAAATCATTCAGGCTTATTTTAGAAAACTGGAAAACATATTAAAGTAAAATAAAACAATTGTCCAAGCCCTTCCTAGATAGAAATACTGCTAGAATTTTGGTGTATTTTCTTCACTCATCTTTCAAAGTTTAATTTAATTATGAGATTTTTGGGTTTGTCTTATTTTGGTTTTATTTTAGCAATTTTATTTTTATTTTCTGAAAGTAGTGTTACACACATAGAAAGAGTTTGTAATGTAGAAGGGAGAAAAACATGAGGCTCCCATATAGGTCTAAACTAGGCGAGGTATGACACAGTAGAGAAGGAATAATAAGGGATGGCGTATTCATTGGATAGTCTAGGTTTATTTTGGCTTATGCCAGTCTGGGCACGGTGGCACACACCTGATATCCCAGCAATTTGGGAGGCCAAGGCTGGTGGATCACTTGGGGTCAGGACCAGCCTGGCCAACATGGTGAAACCTCATCTCTATGAAAAATACAGAAATTAGCCAGGCTTGGTGGTGGGCACCTGTAATCCCAGCTACTCAGGAGGCTGAGGCAGGAGAATCAATTGAAGTCAAAAGATGGAGGTTGCAGTGAGCCAAGATAGCGCCACTGCACTCCAGCTTAGGTGACAAAGCAAGACTCCATCTCACAAAGAAAAAAAAAAAAAGGAAAAAAAAATTATTTATGCTGCACAAACATTGGTTTGCAGATGTGGTGAGTGGCTCTGCTCCAGAGGCACTCAGGGGCCCAGGCTGATGGAGACTTAACCTCATGAAACACTGCCAGACACCATGGCAGGGCAAGAAAAGAGCTGGGAAATCATACAAAAGCGTTGAACTGCTTGAGCCAGGAAGTGACATGCATCAATGCTACTGTGTTTTCCCTGGCAGTAGTCACATGGCTCTCCCTAATGGCAAAGAAACTGAGAAATGTAGGGGAGCAAATAAAATATTTGGTGGGTGCCACATTCTCTAACACAGAAACAAAATGAAGAGATTTATATTTTAACATGTTTGTAAGAGTTTAAGTTCCATGTTAGCCCTGATTTGATCACTACACAATCTATGCATATAACAAAATCGCACATGTTCCCTATAAATTTGTGCAAACAAAAAATGGGAAAAAATCCCACTTTAAAAAATTTTTCGAGTTGCCCTGACATCTCATCTCCTTTCATAGGACTCTAATAACATTTACAATCTTAGTACGATTAAAAACAATTACATAAATAATTATATTGTCTTAAACTTTTCTTAGTTGCATTTGTTTTCCTACACAGATTTGCATGCACAGAATAAGTGTTAGGCAACCTTTATTCCATGAATATTGGTCTGTAACTTAAATATTGTAGACAAGATAAACTAAAGATTACTAAAATATAAACTGTTATTTTGATATATTAATGATATACCTTGACAAAAATAGTATCCTATGTTTTTGTCTCTGCTTCACTGGAACTACATCATTTACCTTCTCATCATGAGTGGTTTTCCATTCCTTAAATAATGAAATCCGTGCTTCTTCATATGACATATAAAATTCTCCAATCTCTGGCCCTTGCTTGCATCTCCGTTTACCTCCTAGCTGACATTTTATGCTCTCAAAGCATTTTTAGTATTTCCCAATACACCACACTGCTTTTTCTTTCAGTGATTTTGCTTGAACAGTCTTTGCATGGATCATCTTTCTGAATGTCAATCTCTTTTTCTAGAACACACCAACATTTCCTGATGAATTTCTAGTTGTTGCCTAAGACTCGGCTCAGATGTTATCTTTTCCTGACAGAAAGTTATCTGTCTTATTTGTTCAAATAGTACCCTGTGCAATAATACTCTGTCGTGGAACCATCAGCTTATAATGGTCTCTTACATGACTGTCCCCTTTACCAGACGGTGAGCTTTCCAAGGCCAGTGAATAGGTCTAGTTTATCTTTGGACTCTGGTACCAATCATAGTAATTAATTTATGGGTTTGAAGGTTAGATAATTGGATCCAACAGGTAGAGTAGCCTGAAAGCCTTTCCCTTTTCATTTTCCACATTCCTTGAAATGCATCCTTCAAATCATTCTTGTTTGTTTCATTTTATTAATTCAGTATGGGGTCTTGTAAAGTTGGAGGTTACAGACAACATTAATTCAGAGTGCTTTTAAATAGGATGGAATTTTGCACCATGTTTCAAGGATTGCTTTCTGCACCCTGGTACAGAGGGGTCAGTTAACTTTACAGTGTGCCTCAGGTAGGCACATTATGTTCCTTCTCACCCTAGTAGGGCTTTCAAACTATTATGCCTTTCCAAGAGCCAGAAGTGCAGATTCTATGAAAAATGAATTATTAATGTCTGATTTTCACAGCTATAAAATATTTTTGCTCAAAGAGTAGCATTTCTTCCACGCTCTCAGACATTCTTCCTTAATATAAAATCCTGACCCTTTAGTAAGGTGTCTTTTTGAATCACAGATTTGCTTACTTTAATAAACACACTGCTGTTACTTTTAATCAGCATACAAGTTGAGTTTGGAAACTTTGTGGTCTGATGACAATAAAAACTACAAGTGAATAGTTATAAATAAATATATAAATAAGACTCAACACTTCCTATGCAGAAAATGTAGTTTCAAGGTAAGTTCAAATAGGGGCTTTTTTTTTTTTTTTTTTTTTTTTTTTTTTTTTTTTTTTTTT
>NW_016803311.1:4478886-4481386 GCF_001698545.2 Rhinopithecus bieti
TTTTTTTTTTTTTTTTTTTTTTTTTTTTTTTTTTTTTTTTCAGAAAAAGGTTCTCTGTATAAGTGTAGATCTCTATTTGACCAAGGGAATACTTATGTACAGTAGGAGACAGTGCAAAGCTTTCTGTCCTCTTAGATTCTACATTTCTGTCCTCTCAACCCTACATGTGGTTTTACACTGTTAATTACACTATTTGCTCTGTTTCGTATTGCATTCAGATCATTTACCTCAGATCTAGTTAAAAGCATCTCTTTACCAGTAATTCAGCATTTAAAAGTTAAATTATTCAGAATTAAAAAAATTAAATCAGTTTAACATTGTTAACTAACATTTGTAAATGAATTTCAAGGCTACTGATTATATAATCTTCTCAAAAAATATCCAATTTTTGTTTGCTTGCTATTCTAATTGCTCTTAAGTCAAATGATGGGGACTTTTTGTTCCCTGACATTTATGTTAGTCACTTACAGAAGCTCAACTTGGGCTATTTACAGGATCCACACATCCACAGAGTAATTAAGCTTTGTCTAGCAGTAGGTTTCAATCTTTGTTCAGTAAATATAGTTGCTGTAAATGTAGGGCAACTTGCCTTGTTTTTTGAATTGGAAAAAGTGCAACCACGATTGCTTCTGCCTAATCTTTCTGTAATGGCTCAGCCTCATGGTTACCCATCAAACTGTACTTTTGAAGTTCATTTATTAAACCATAGAGGAAAAAAGTTTGAAGCTTTATCGGATCATGAAAAACCAAATACAGTGTCTCTTTCTAACAAAGGCTGTTACAATTCTGAAGGTGACTTGAAACATGACATTTTTAAGAGTAACCTTCCTTAGAATGGATTTTCTGTGTTGGTTTCCAAAGGGAAACTATCTAAAATGACACCTCCTAATGCTGAAAGAGTGCATGAAGCCCACATAACTTTACCAATGCCTGGGTTTGCCCAGAACACTGCAATTAACCTCTGTTTCAGCAACTGTGACTGATACCATAAGAGGCACCACAAAAAGGGTCCAGGACTTTGCCAGGCTTCTCTTTGTTACTTTTCAGCTTCATATTGAGGGTATGGTCTCTGAGAGGCTTCAATATATCGCTAGTCAACTATCTTTCCTCAAAGTTTACCAAATTCTATTCCCCATTTGAATCTGCTTAGAACACACACAGTGACTTCAGACAAGAAGGACTCTCCAAAAGTAGTTTATCAATAGAGATTAAAATCATTGTTTTCTCAATGAAGTATCAGGCACTGTAAGAATAAACAGAAATTACAAGTATGATCTCTGGCTTAAAATGGCTGCTTTCTATCTAGATAGAGATATATAACATGAAAAACATAAACTTACTTGAGAGAAGGAAAAACATGAATAGAGTCTTGTCTTTAGTAACATATTTTTTTCTTCATGTATTAACATGAACTACTTTATGAAATTTAGCTATATCTTCGATGCCATTTTCACATTCAAACCTGGTTTGCATGCCTTCTGTATGGCAGTCAGAGTACTGGATGATTTTACATACCGGTTTCCAAAAGGTGTAAAGTTGGAATAATTATCTCCACTTTACAGATGAGAAAAGTAAAGCTCACAGTGTTTAAGTAATTTAGCCACTCTCATTCAGTTAGTTTGCTAATGAGTCTGGATTCAAGCTCAGGTCTACTCAGGGAGTCTGAAGAGATGGGCATGGAGCAGGTATGTGTCACTCTAGGAGGTGATGTGACAGCTGATAGCTGTGATGACAGGGAGGTGCTGAGATCTGAGATGTGGAGTGGTGGGTATGATACCCACAGAAGGTGCCAAAAGGGAGAGGCTGGTGATGAAGGTAGCAAGCAGCAGGTCAGTTTGTCTCAATGGTACCCATTTACTGCCTTTTGGAATCTTCCAAATCCCCCACTACACACATGGTTGAACTCTGTCACTGCAAGTACTGGTAACAACAAGCAGAAATATGGAACTGAATGAGCCCAGGATTTGCAGTCAGATAAATCTTGTAAATTGTTTCTTCACTTATCAAATATGTGTCATTAAACAAGTTAATCACTTAACTGAATTCCAGTTTTCTATTTTATACAAATATGACAGTTACCTCCTTGTGGATTACATTAAATAATAAGAGAAAGCACTTAGCACAGCTTCTGTCACCTAGTAGGTGCTCAGTAAATGCTAGTTTACTTTCGTCTTTATTTTATTCACTTTCCTTTCTTTTTTCTGCCAACTAAAACATTCTGATGTTTTATTCAGACTCTTCCAGCTGATAGAATAATATTAGTATATTTCTCCCCAATATGGAAACACATTTTCATATTCTGTGGTAAGCTCTTGGGATTTTGTGACGCCTTACTCTCGCACACTATTACACATATTAGTACTCGTGTCTCTTCCCGGTGTCCGGTAGCAAACACATACGTCGAAAGACATAGATTTTATGTATTATCTTGGAGACAGCTGGAAAGAATTCCAGGAGCAAGTAAACAGAGGTAACCACGGGAAGAGTGCCTCTGCGAGCA
>NW_016803311.1:4486386-4494231 GCF_001698545.2 Rhinopithecus bieti
GCTTGCAAAGTATTAGGAACACTGAGTACAAACTATGAGTTCCTTAATTTGATGAGGGACTATTTCATTTGGTAGTTGAAAATAATGGCCTCAAAGAACGGACACAGCTGAACATACTCTACAGATGAACTTTTCAACAGATGTGCTATAAACAAACCACAATATTAAGTTTAGAAATAAAAATCTTCTTTCTTGCATTCTACTATTCAACAACAGGGCCTCCATGTTTGAACCATAGGGACATTTTTCTTTCAATATAGCATCTATAACATACCAGATAACATAAATACTTAAGATGTATTTAATATTAAATTTAGCCTTTTAAATGTTTAGAATTCACATAAAACCCAAAGAATAACATATGCTGAATAAAATCAATCTTAATGAGTCTCAGGTTGTTTGTTTGTTTGTCTTCCTTTAGGGCAGAAGAGAGCCGACTGGGTAAATAGTTCAATGAAACATGGTTACCCACTATGCCCTCTCTTACTATCTACCCTTTATTATTCCCTGGCACCGTTCTACTTTCCAGAGAGCAGGTAACTAGTGCAATCAAATCCCCTGATACACCTAAAAAATCTGTCTGCCTCAGGTTCCCTATAGGCTAGTCAGTGTTTTGTGTGGTATGCCTCGTTTCCAGTAACCCAGTTAAATTAAAGGTTTGTTGAGGGCTAGGCAATCTACATAATCACTTTGTATGTTTATGTTTTGGGGTTATTCTTTTCCTTATTTCTTAAGAATGACCTTGGAGTTTTTTAAAAACATGCCAATAAATTACTGCATTTTTTTCTCGTTTTCTTTCTGTGTTCCCTTAAATAATAAAATTGCCATTACTAGGGACTAGATTGAGTTGTTACTTGTAAATTAAATGCTCTATATGTTTAAATGTGGATTAAAAATGTCCACTTTACTTGACTTTACACATAGAAGACCTAAGCATGAAAATAATTTTATGTTCCATATATATCAAAATCATATAAAATGCACAGACATATTTCATATATTAGGACCACAGATGGGATACCTTTCTAAACATACTAACAAGTCTATTTACTTATGAACTGAGGCATTGAATTATATTTTAAATTCTCTTTTTTAACAAAAGTCTATTTCATATCTACTTGTACCGACATTTCACTGGATACTAGGAGGGATATGAATGAGTTCAAGTAAATGGACCCTGATCTCAAAGGTCTGAAACTTGCAGTGAAAATTGAAAAACAAACATGCTCAGAGAAACCAGCAAAAACACTTAAAATGGCAGTAATTTCACAATTGCATGCCACTGCTTGATTGCAAAATGGTAAAATATGAGAATTAACGGACCACTCAGAGTGGAGTTATATTTAAATGGTAAGATTTCTTCGAAGAGGTAAGATTGACACAAAGCATAGAAAATACATGAATGAAAAAGCAAACAATGTTCAGTGGTGACCTTGTCTTTATGGCCCTGATAATTCACTCATTATCCATGTCATACATCCACTGTGGAAGCAAGGGGATGTACGTATTAACCAAACTGAAACTATTACAGGGATATTTTCCAAGAACTGTATTTGCAGTGATGATAACTGCCATATTTATTGAATCTTTTCTATGTGCTAGGCATTGTGTTAAATGCTTTACATACTTCATTATTCAATCCCTAGATAAGTCTACAAAGTAGGTTATATTATCTCTGGTATATAGATTAGGAAGAAAAGCTTTAGAGAGCTTGTATAAGATCCGACTGCTATGGACTGGTACATTACTGAGCTAGTATTGATTGAAATTCAGGCCTGTCTTGCTCCAAAGACTCATTCTTTTCCTTAGGCCATGCTACCTGCAGTATCCCTGGAACATCACCTCAGGTACCAATGTCTAGCTGAAATATATCCTCAACATGTGAGCAGTAAGTTTTAATTTACTAACTTACTGATAGTTTGGCAAGCATTAATTGAGTGTTTACTGTGTGTTAGGTGCTGTGAACAAAGCCAGAGAAGATAATAAATTTTCCAGGCCTCTAAATACCCACGTTCTAGTAAAGGCAGAGCTCAATAACTGCCATAAATATTTAAGATACAAAGAACGCATTTCCAGGGATGAGAAGGACAAAAGTTTTGAGATGGTTTTATCAAAAAGGTAACATTTGAACTAGATCTTGATGGATGACCTTCTAGTTGGCCAGTTGCATAAGGTTGACCAGGCAGTAGGCCCCATGTACAGAGGTTTCAGAGAACTTCTGGTTGTGCAACTTGGTCGGAGTTAAAAGTTTGTTGGGAATAGTGATTTAAAAAAATAAGGTGAGAAAATGAACAGGAGCTAAATTATAAAAGATGACCTTTGTAAACCAAAAATAAAATTCTAAGAGCCTCCTGCGATCAACTGACCAAATGGACCCCCTCTCTCAGCCAAAGGGATTTCAAATAAACTTGAAAAATGAGTTCAGGCCATGGTGGGAAGGGAGTTCAGACATGCCTCATTATACTCTCCTCCCGAATTCAAGCACAAGTTACCAACATTAACATTAAACCTGATATTTTAAGACTGACAAAACAGACTCTTTGTAGCAGTAGGATACCAAATTCCAACCTGACTGTAGCATACCATCACATGACAGATAGCAGGCCGCAAAAGAAATCAAACTATCTTACCCCAGATTATACTGCTTTGACATATTTTGGAATGGCTCAACACAGCTGTTTCGTCTGGGGAAAAACTGCGTTCCATAGAGAATCTCCTTCTCTTACTGAGTCTTTTCTGCAGAGTTTAGCAACTTTCAAAGGTCTGAACAGGAAATATTTGCCATTGTCTCTAAGGATGGCCACCAATTAGATTTCATCAACATAATAAGAATCTTAGGCTGGGCATGGTGACTCATACCTGTAATCCCAGTACATTGGGAGGCCAAGGTGGGCAGATCACCTGAGGTCAGGAATTCGAGACCAGCCTAGCCAATGTGGCAAAACTCCGTCTCTACTGAAAATACGAAAACGACAATAACAAAAAAAAATATTAGCTGGGGGTGGTGGGGCACACCTGTAGTCCCAGCTACTTGGGAAGCTGAGGCAGGAGAATAGCTTGAACTTGGGAGGAGGAGGTTGTAATGAACTGAGATCAAGCCACTGTACTCTAGCTCAAGTGACAGAACAAGACTCCATCTCAAAAAAAAAAAGAAAAAGAAAGAAAAGAAAAAAAGAACCTGGTATCCCAAGCCCTTACCCTAATCCAGACACTCCTTTCTATTGATTCCAGGTTTTTAGTAGTAACTTAACTCTTGTAACCAATCACCAATCACAATATCTTTGAATCTACCTGTAAACCTCCCACCACATCCCCCCGCCTTTCTGGACCAAACCAATGTTTACCTCACATGTATTGATTGATGGCTTCTATCTCACTAAAACATATAAAATGAAGTTGTAACCAAACTGCTCTGAGCATATATATTTAGGACCTCTGAAGACTGTGCTTTGGGCCATGGTCATTCGCGTTTGGTTCAGGATAAATACCTTTAAGCATTTTGCAAAGTTTGCTTTCTCTGTTGATACCTCATATGCCATAGCAAAGATAAAAGATTTGACATATTATTAAAGCAGCAAGGACTCATTAACAAATTTAAAGCACAGAGTTTCTTGATAGATTTGTTTTTGAGAGAGAAAGAATAAAGAGTTGGTGAAACAGAAAGCAAACAAAGAGGTCAAAAAGAGGGAGAATTTAAACATAAAGTTGTGCAGAGAGGAGTTGTTTAGGAAACATAATCAAGAGAACGTGCTGGCTGATGGATAAGGAGCAATTCAGGATAGTTTCAGACTCTCTGCTTTTTGAGATTGGCTGAATGGTAGAAGGAGATAGGAGATATACGAGGAGGAGTCATTACGGGTGAGGAATTTATTATTGGATATTTTAAATTTGAAAGGCCAATGACACATTCAGGTATGTAAGAAGTAGTTGGATTCTGAATAAATGAGATATAAAACAGAGGAGTGGTATGAGGGAGCAAAACTGTTGTCTTCATTACTGTAGCAATTAGCTTAGATAATATGGCTTAATATGAGAGCCAGAAAACTCTGATAAAGAACTTCAAAAAAGCCCTTGACAGGGGCTGGCCCATGTGGAAAGTTTGGGGAGATACAAATAACAGGGAAGATAAACAGAGGCTGAAAATAGAAAAGGGAGTTATCAATTGGAGCAACCTCCCAGAAGACCAGGAGGGTGATATCTAGAGCACAGATCACTGGGATTAGACACTTCCTATCTCTCAGACACTGAGCTACATTCTGGGGATACAATGAAGAACAAGGAAAACACCGACTGCACTTTTGTGGAGCAGTATAGTATGGGATGCCAGAAAAATAGTTGAACAAATAAACTTATGCAAATGGTGCTCAATGCTAGAAGAAAGAAAAAAGTGCTGAAATGAAAAATAACTTGGTGAGGCACAGATGGGAAGCCTATTTAGATTGAATGACCAGGGATAATCTCCCTCTGAGAAGATGGTATTTAAGCTGAGTGAGGGAAGGGAAGAAAGAATGAGCAATGTATGTGAAGAGCTGGGAAAGGCATGCTAGGAAGAAAGAGCTGGTAAGTTTGAGGAGATGGAAAAAGAGCATTGTAGTAATTCACTGTAAGTGAGGAGAGAGGTAGATACGGGCCTGATAACATGGGGTCTTACAAGCCATTTTGAGAAAGTCTGACTTATTCAAAGTGCAATGGAAAGTCATTGAAAGGCAGCATCATCAAATCTGAGTTTCAATATCATTATTGTTGTCATGTGGAAAATGAACTGGAAGGAATCAGTAAAAATAATAAAATGAGGTAGAAGACCATTAGGGCATTCTGAATGAGAGAGGATAGTGCACAGAATCAGTGTGGTTGTTGGAGACAAAAATGAATAGATTCAGTACATGGAATGGCTTATTAATGGTTTGATGGGGAGTGAAGGAGAGAGAGGAACTGAGGATGATTCCTGGTTTGGTGACAACAACTGAGATAGGGATTATTGAGTGTGCCAGAGGACACATTGGAGCAGAAAGCAAAGGCAGAGTTTTAAGATGGTAAGTTTGGAGATACAATTTTGGAAGTGATCAGTCTGTGATGATAAAGCCATGTGACTAGATGAGTAACAGAAGGAACAGTGTTTTATTTAAAGAGAGAGAAAATGAATAATTTTGATTATGTGTATAAATATGTTTCCAGAAGAGGGAGAAACTTGAAGAGGCCTCTGATTAATTATCTATCTATCTATCTATCTATCTATCTATCTATCCATCCATCCATCCACACATGAACATTTTTACCCTTGTGAAGCAGAAAGCAAGGCACCCTTCTGATGAAGAGGTGAGATATGGGGCGGAAGGCTTGAGAAGAGTAGTAAAATTCACAAATGAGAGAAAGAGAGATGATCACGAAAGCATAAAAGTATTGACAAGCCAGTGCATTGGGAGGGCATTGATTTATGGATTTATAACAGCATTAGCCCAATTTAATTAAATCCCTCCAGCATTACCCAAAGTGAATGATCAATTGGATTGATTGCTTCTGGAGTTTACAGAAAAAAAATGAAAAGGATGTTTGTGGGCAAGGTGGTGGAGGATGATAATTTAAAAAATTACTATAGTGAGGGCTTCTGAGCTGAGATAGGAAGAAAATAAAACTAGAAGGGAATAAAAGACTGAGAGGTTCCAAGAGAGCAAGGATCTTAAAAGAAAGACTCTCTTGGATTAAAAATGTCTAAATTTACACATTAAATGGAGGGGGAATATTGGACTGACGAGATAAAATGGACAGGATTTAGAGAGTGATTGAAAATGGCAAATAAAAAGTAGGGAAACATTTAAAACGACTCTCAAATTTCCACCTTGGGTGATGGATGGAGAGTCCAATGCACCGTCTAGGGACTTAGGACTCCTCGTTCCAAGGAGGTGATACCAAGCCTAGTGTTAGTCATGTAAGCTGGAGTTGCTTTTCAGACATCTGCATGGAGCTTGTAAGGTGGTTGAAACTGGTAAGAAGTGCTTGAAAGAATACAATTGAGGTTGAAGAATGGTAAGTATGTAAGTAGTAGAAGATAGGAAATAGGTAAAATTGTCCTGGAGGTCAGTACTTCAAGATGCGCCATCATTTCAGGGAAAATTTTGCTGCCTTTGATCCCACATATTAATAGTTTCCTCCTCAAGTCTCTCTATTATCATAGAGCAACCATCCGTGTTGGTAAGATTCTCCAGCCACTGTCAGCTGTTACTGGCCTGGAGAAATTTGCAACTCCCAGAATGACCCAGAGACTTCCTCTCTTTGTGTTTTTACTCCATTGCTCCAGCGATGATGGACACCTTTGGTCTCCGAAGGGCTCACATCTGTAAATTGGGCAAGACTCATTTTAACTGCTGGCCAATTTGAATGTCTCACAAATACCATGGCAAAACACTGGATCCAAAGACCATGCCGCTGATTTTCAAAAACTGTCATTAAGTGGTCTGACTTAAAGTTTCCATCAATGTAACAAAGCATAATCAACCTTCATAATGTAGTTTGCTTTTACTCCTTTCATTTGGTGGTTAATGCAAACTTTGACATCCTTGATATCTCCAGCAACCATATATAAGCCCTATGGCTTTTTGTGGGAGGGAAAATTGTGCCCAGAGTCTAGACCAAGTACACATTCCTGGAGTAGAGCCGTAATGCAAAATCTCCTTACCTCATGATCTTGGGTTTCTGTTTCCTGGAGTATTATATGAAAGTCACCTCTGCAATGCATTCAGCACAGTGAATAATGCACAGTAGGTACTCAGTAAATATAAGCTGTCCTCCTCTCTTTTTCCTTCTCCCTCTCCCAGTTTTAAAACTCATGTCTATATATTGGATGCATACATATGAAATTTGCTAACATCTCAACTCTTTTTTTCATATTTAGTATGTTTCAGAAATGTGTTATAGTTGGCATATGTTGGTAACTAATATCTATATTATAGTGAAGAATGATTCCATGCATATATATGTATATATATATATATATACACACACACACACACACACACACATGTCATAAACAGCTAAGTGTATGGGCTTACACAGAGTGAATATTTCTTAGTTATAGCTATGACCTCTTAGATGGTAAAGTGCTGTATAAATCCAAGGTAATCTTTCTATTGGATATAGTTTTCACTTTCAATTTGATTTGTGTTTGTTGGATTTTTTCTTGAACTGTTGAGAAATGAAAATCATTGAGAGACTTACATCTAAATTTTCACCCTGTTCTTGTTCATTCATGGAGCATGATTTAGGATGGCAAACTTTTATTTTTATGTAGTTATTTGAATTTTGTGCAACAGCATACAGTCAAAATCTTTAGCTTTACCATTATGAATCCCCTCATTCTATCAGCAACTCAATTTCTGATTTCATCTCTAATTGAAATATGTCCCCTATCCACTACTCAATAGTTCTGGAACACACATTGAACTTTCTCTAATTTGTGCTTCTGATTTGTTGTTTCCTAGTACATGAAATTTTCTTCTTGTACTCTTCATCCTTCTAAATCTGATTCTTACAATACCTTTTCACTGGAAGGGACAAATTCTATCACTTGACTGTCTATGGATTAATTCATATTATGGAGATGGTTACAAATTTCGTATAAGGAGAATGACCTATACTTTTGACTTCTGATACATTCTTCCTTACATAACTCCTTACATATAGTAGGTGCTTAATAAACTATAGATTGGTTTTCTTTTAAGTGATAAAAGATAAATATATCTTAAAACAAATGAATAATTTTAGGGATTTTTAAAAATGTGATGGTAGATTAAATAAAAAAGTCCAATGTGGAAAGATAATAAAGTATTGATTAAAAGTATTAATGAAATA
>NW_016803311.1:4494757-4499699 GCF_001698545.2 Rhinopithecus bieti
CCCTCCCTTTCTTCCTTCCTTATTTCCCTCCCTCCCTCCCTCCTTCCCTTCTTTCCTTCCTTCCTTTCTTATTTCCCTCCCTCCTTCCCTTCCTTACTTCCTTATTTCCCTCCCTCCCTTCCTTCCCTCCTTTCTTCCTTCTTTCCTTCCAGATATATCTGTTGTCTATCTACTATGTGAAAAGTCCTTAGAGTCAGGGTTTAATATGAAGCTTCATAACACTTCCATTGGAGTCAGGAAGACTGACAATTCAATATAAGTGTAAAGAAATGAAAACACAAGATAATTTCAGATTGTGATAAGATCTAAGAAGGAGGCAGACATGGGGCTGTGATAGAGATGTACATACTCACATACTCATAGCATTCAATGAATTTTCAAGAGATCATACTAAGGAGTATGGAAAAAAGCCTGTAGTACAGAGTTTAACGGCTATCCAATTTGATTCCAACTCTCCTTTGCCTGGCAAGTAGAATATAATCAAAATAAAGAAGAAACAAGTGATTTGGGGTGAAGTAACTTTAATTATCTTTTAAGATACTTCTTATATTTAAAAACTGGAAAGTAAACTATAAATAGATTATCATATTGACTATGTAAAATATAATGATTATCTGAAAAATGTAAAAACTGGAGATGGGAATCTGGGTTGAAGACAGAATTACTATGTTTGTCTGTATGTATTTTCTTCATCCATTCTCTTTTGCTGCTCTCGCTGAATGTTTATTATGCCAGGCACTGAGCCAGACTCTGAGGACAGAAAAAGTGAATAAGACATTGTTCCTCTCATCAAGGAGTTCACAGTCTAGAGGATTCATATGATACTTCACATTCCTAAGTTTAGCTCTCTTGGGAAGAAAAAAAAAAAGAAGCGAATATAAAATTTCCTTGGGTGAAGCAACCTTGACCAAATGTAACTATCTAAAAAACCTGCCTAGAATCCTTCTCCCTCAGGAACCTAAATGAATCTTTCCCTCGCCTCATTCATGGCTCTGCTCAAGTGTTACATTCTCAGTAAAGTCTTTACCAGTCTTTGAAAATAGCATCCTAACTTTCCCCAGGACTTCCCTATCTTCATTTTTTCTCCTAGGCACTCATCACCTTATAAACACCCTATAATTTAATTATTGATTTATTTTTTAAAATATCTGTCTTATGCCTCTAAATGGTGAGTTCCATGAGATGAGAAGTTTTGGCTCATTTTGTTCATTCGTGCATACCCAGTGCCTAGTACGGTACCTGTCTCATACCTGGTGCTCAATTTATACTTATGAATGGAAGAATATTAAGATAATAGAAAAGTAAAATATATATTGCTTTTGAAGGATTAAGTAGAAAAGAAGCAGAAACAGTTATAATTAAGGCATTATTCTAAACCTTTCAAGGCTACCTCTGTACCTCCAGGTACTCATTGCTATTTATTGCTACCCAAACCTTGGTAAAGTGTCTTCTGCTCAAATAAAAATAAATTATTTACCATAAATTAGAAGGCAATGATTCAGCCACAGCTCAAACTCTGTATGAACAGCTTTATCAAGTCATTTCTTTATGTTCTAGAGGATAGCTGACTAAGACAGCTATTCTCAAAAACTGATATTTAAACCATTATGGTTCACATGCAATACATTTATAATTCATCAATTAAAAAAGAAGTTTCTCTTTTACCTTAACTTCGGGAAAAATATTCTCAGAAATCTAAGGTTGGATCCTGTTGGCTATTGTATTGTTTTAAAGATAACAACACTACAGTATACATCTTGGTAGCATCTTTGAAGCTCTAGTAGCCAGATTTTAAATTTTAAAAAATGTAGTTACCAAAATAAGACTTTTCCAGCATTCAGAAAGCTCAATGGGACTATATATTAAAGTGCAGTCCATTGATGACTGTGTCTTATATTTAAAAAAAAAATAGAATTATGTTATTGAACACTTTTAGAGGCCAAGGTAGCCTGTTTATTTACAATAATAATGGGGCCAACTGTTATCTTCAGCAAAAGTTACAAGTAAGATGGATAATTGGAGTTTAAAAGGGAGGAAATTTCCTCCCTCAGAGAAGAAATATTCTCACAGAACAATTTTGCAGGTATCAGAGAATATGAAGGTGGTCGATGCCAACCTACACTCATTGTTCAGAGCCCTTAAGGGTGGAAGGCTGACTAACTTGACTGGGCTCTTAAAGCAAACAAACATGAAAGACATGGGACAATTGCATATTTAGGATACCAAATGCAGCTTTGCACGCCAAAAACACACACAAAAGAAGGGCAGAGGTTCTTATTCTTGAAGCTCACAACTAGAGATTTGGTGGGAACTATATAATTAAAAGGTTGTTGTATGCATTTTTTCTTCATTGCTTGGCCAGCATAAAGCATTTAGTAAAATCATATTGGGTATATAAATACCCAATGCATTTGAATGATAAATCCATTTTCCTTGGAATGAAAGCAGGTAAAGGCATGGGTCCTGGGGCTAGACCCGTCAGGCACAAATGTTAACTCTACCACTTCCTCCTTGTGTGATTTTGAGCAAATTAGTTAACTTGTGTAAGTCTCAGATTCCTCCTCTTAATATAGGTTCATGATTATAACTCTTAGCTACACTGTCTCATAAGACTATTTTATTAAATTACATAATCCATGTGTAAGTTCCTAAATAAAATGCCTGGCATATGTTAAGATATCCATAAATGCTAGCTGTTGTTATTGCTATTATTAATATTATTCAGTCAAATCCATCCTAAAAATATAGAGACTTCTTCAAAATACTGAGCAATTTGAAAGGATAAAATATTTTAAATTTTCTTCTCTGTTATTCTAAGACTTTTAAACCGAGCAATCTTCTTAGAGAGCTTTATTACCATTGTTTTGAAGATCTGTTGGTGAATGCAATTTCAGACTTTCCTGATGTTAAAATTTTGGTTATAATAAACTATTTGAATGTGGAGGACACAACGTAGTTAGTTACATAACCAGACACTTTTGGTTACATTCAGGAACAACAACAACAAAAAAGGGAAAACAGAACAACAGCAGCAAAAAAAATATATATATATATGTTTTTGAGATGGAGTCTCACTCTATCGCCCAGGCTGGAGTGCAACAGCACAATCTCGGCAGACTGCAGCCTCTGCCTCCCAGGTTCAAGCAATTCTCTTGCCTCAGTATCCCCTAGTAGCTGGGATTACAGAAACATGCCACCACACTCAGCTAATTTTTGTATTTTTACTAGAGATGGATTTTGGCCATGTTGGCCAGGCTGGTCTTGAGTTCCTGACCGCAGGTGATCCACCCGCCTCAGCCTCCCAATGTGCTGGCATTAAAGATGTGAGCCACTCAAAATATTTTAAGAAGTAGTTCAACTGCCTTGAAAATCTTAGCCGTGCTTTCGCATTACAAAGATATTTATACCATAAAGTCCTTTTGGTTTTGATTTTCATAAATTGTATGCTCTGGATGACACTTTAGACTTACACTTCTAACTTTAAATCACAATCACAGAATAATTCCTGGGCAACAGTCTCCCCGGTTCTCACTATATAGAGATGGGGCCAGGCATCAAATCCCTATCCTCAATAAAGGAGCAACTTGATCCACGTTAAACTGAAATACAATGACTATTTAGAGCACTAAAAATGTACTACTTGGTTTCTTTTCTTTTTCATTGGTAATAGTTAATTAAATAAGACTGAATAAGAATATAACCTTTCTATTTGTATTCTACTATAGTTTTAGAATTAATTTTCCTTTTAATTTTCTCTCGTTCATTTTATTTTCAATAATAGAAAATATTTCCTAGTACAATTTCACTCACGGTTAAATTTTGGGATCTTCTGGGATGTATTAGACCTCCCCAACTTGCCTTTGTGAAGAAAACAGAATCTTTAAAGCTGGTGGTGAACCATTCTCAGTGCAAGGTTTCCCTCTTCACTATTTAAGCTTATATTAATTCAGTGATTTCTGCTAAAGGTTTCTCTTGAGCAAGATAGTCTAAATATTTCTAGAGTGGTTCTATCCATACATTGCATTGATATAGACAAGAGGCAGGAGTGTGGGGTGCCTGGTGAGGGCTCCACTCTCAAGTCTGGACCCACAGCCCTAAATGAGAACAGTCATTCCTATTTTTAATGCTCAGATGTTGCCTTTTGGTCGACCATGCCCACAATCTTGAGTCCATGTAAACCCCAAACTGCTGGCTCCACGAGCAGAAAAGCGGCAGAACAGCACAGTGGCAGAATGGTGCAGCAGAGAAGGAGAGATGAGAGGAAGCACTTGGATGACGAGAGGAATTTGGCTGGGGATGGTCACAGAGGAGACTGGCCATGGGACAGCTGAATTCCAGGGGAAGATCATCTTTCTCCTCCATCCCATTTCACGCTCCCCATCCATCCCACTGAGAGCCACCTCCATCACTCAATAAAATCCCCGCATTCACCATCCTTCAAGTCTGTGTGACCTTCCCGGATGCTGGACAAGGACCCAGGTGCCGAGAGAGCAGATGTAAAAGGCTGTTACCCTAACTCTCCACTGAGATGGGTAACACTTAGCTGTCTCTAGACAGCAAAGATAAAAGAGCATTGTAACACCCCTAGACACTGCCTTAAGGCCAGACCCCAAAAGCCCTCACCCCGACTCACCTGCATGCTGCCCCTCCTGTAAGGGTTTGAGTGCGCAACAGCCCAGTGAATAAGACACCCCTGGCGCGCATCCCTCGAGGGGTCAGGGAACTCTCCTGTTTCAGTATCCTCTTAAATTAATATAAAATCTGGGGTTTTACTGATTTAATAACAGTTTAAAATTTCATATCTACATTACCATAAGAGATTACCATGGAGGCTACTGATATTAAAATTTAAAATAGAGAAAAAACAAAGATGTGAAAACAAATCAAGCTCTGTCCTCTGGATTTCCAGAATTATTTATTTATTTATTTATTTATTTATTTA
>NW_016803311.1:4502380-4516528 GCF_001698545.2 Rhinopithecus bieti
TTATTTATTTATTTATTTATTTATTTATTTATTTATTTATAAAGTGATGTGTTTAGACGCTTGGAAGGTGACCAGGATCAAGGTACACCTCTACCACGTCTTTGTGTCATATGAAAAAGGTTAATTTCATCACAACATTTTTCTATTACCAAAACATCTGTCTATAGGGAAGACTGATCTTCAGAAACACACACACACACACACACACACACAAATGTTAAATTGTAATAACTTATAAACTATGGTGCCTGGTGGACTCTTACTTTTAGACTTCCAAGATGAAAGTATCTCACAGGTCATCTCACTGATGAGCTGGAGTACTGGAGGGTTGGGGATAACTTGCCGGGGGATATTAGTAAGAGTTTAGATGAAATATAAAGGATCACTAGCAGCTGCAGGTCTATGCTAAGGCTGCTTGACTTCTCTCACAGTAGTGTCATCCCATAAGGCCCTGCTCATTCCTTTAGTACTCACACCTCATGGTTGTACTTTCCTTTTTTTCTTCTTTAATTGGAAAGATATATTGACAAGTACAATGGCTGATATAACAAGCATGTGTCTACCTCCCAAAGTGATTGATTTTTTTCATATTTGCCTCTTTTTGTACCTTGAACACTTCTCAGTAGTGTACTTTGCTGGTTTCAGCAGAGTGACAATACTCAGAAAAGGTAGCCCAGCATGTGTAATGGTAGATTGCATGCCATTTTTGTTATTGAACAGGTTCACAGAAATGGACTGCATCAGATTAACAGAAATGCTTGTATGTTCAGGGCAGGCACTACGAATGATATTTTTCTATTTATGACTTTTTGTTCAGATCAGCAATGCATCAGTACTATAGATTGTCTGTTCGTCCCTTCCAAACCTCCTGTTTAAATGTGATGTTGGAAGGGGGAACTAATGGGATGTGTTTGGAGCATGGGGATGGATCCTTTATGAATGGCTTGGTGCCATCCCTGAACTATTGATTGAGTTCTCAACATATATAAACAGCTACATATATTTAGGAGATAAAGAACAAAGTTTATTAGGGAATTAAATTTGTCGAAGGAATTAGGGAATTAAATTGTCCCTTTTCAACTGGATATCCTGTAAAAAGCCAAGATGTATTGAAACATTGAATACAATCTCCTCTAATACCACAACTTTTTTCATGATGGCCCAGAATTTAGAAGATGCCAGCATCTTTTAACATCAGCAGCAGCAGCAACTGCTTGGGTAACTGTACAAAATGCAAATAGTTCGTCTATTGTTAGCGTAAGTGTTAAATGTAAACCGTACTCTATTATTTCTGATGAGAGGTGGTTGTTAAAGAGAATGTGGCACCTCCCCACTCTTCCTCTGGCTTCCTCTCCTCCTATGTGATCTCTGCATGCACTGGTTTCCCTTCACCTTACATCATTGGTGGAATCAGCCTGAGGCCCTCACTAGGGGCAGATGCTGGTGCCATCCTTCTTGAACAGTCTGCGGAACTGTAAGGCGAAGAAACCTCTTTTCTTTATAAATTACCTAGATCAAGTATTCCTTTACAGGACTGAGACAATTGATCTCAGGAAATTAAGCTCCTAAACATAACAGGGAATGGTTAGCATAAGAATATGCATTTGTCTAAACCAGCTTAAGAAAATATGTGGTGAAGATATACAGGTTTATTGAGGGAAGCAAATATCCTTGAACTTGACATAATGAACTCTTCCTATTGAAAAGTGATACATAGGCCAGATTCTCCAATTTGGCACCACTCAATATTCTATCTGCAAAAGAAAGAACCCTTTTACCCTGTGTGGAAAGAAGCACAACCACTCAGGTTGCAGACCAGTAGTAACTTTGTGATCCTCAATCTTCTTGTCTGTAAAATGAGAGAGTTAGGGTAAAGATATAACTTTCTAGACTTTGGAAAGGAGTCTATAACACCATGCCATGGAAGTGTCTTTTTGCTGCTAGTGATTAAGCTAAGCAGAATGAAAGAGGTAAACAGTGATTTAAAATTTGAGTCAAGATGCATTTTCTTTATGAACTACATGGAGCCCTGGACTTTTGTCTAAAAAATAGGACTCAATAATGACTTCACTATTTTGGAAATCCAGTCAAATTATATATTCTCTCAGAGCTTTAATGTCTTCATCTTTAAAGAGAAGCACTCTATCTTAAGACATTGTTTTTAGGGCTAAATAGAATCATGAAGGCACTTTTGAATAAAGGCACATTGTCAACTATTTTTATATGAAGACATAATTACTTAAAGATAAATCCTATATTACACCAAAACTTACTCTCAATCTATTTTCATTAGTATTATTTCATTTTGAAAGCAAAACTTTCTTAAAGCAGGAGTTATGTTTGCTTAGTTATATGTAATAAAGAAAAAAGGAAAGAAAAAACCAAAGAAAAGAAAATAAAAGGAAAGGAAAGCTTTCCTAATTCCATCAAGTGTCTTTAGCTCTTTTTTATACTCTCTAACATCAAAATATATAAACAGTTATATATATAATTAGGAGATACAGAACAAAGTGTATTAAAAAATTAAGTTGGTCCAAGAACTGATTCCTTTTTAACTGGGTATTTTCTAAAAGGCCAGATTGTACTAAAGCACTGAATACCATCTCCTCTAATGCCACATCTTTTCTCATCATGGCCCAGAATTTAGAAGATGCCAGCATCTTCTAACCTCAGCAATAGCATATGTAACTGCCCAAAATGCAAACGCATGTATGGAAAGTACCAGCAAATTTAGAAGTGAAACAACACACCCCACATACATGAAGAAAGTGAATAATGGTATGAAGAGTTTTTCTCTTTTTTACATGCTCCATAATATTGAATTACTTTTATTCTGTAGGTATGTCTTAAAAAAATTGAAAAGGACAATCATTTAGGTAAATGTGTTTATCTTTAGGCACAGGTGATAATTAAGCTTATAGGAAATTATGAATACTACATTTATCAAGAATAAATCTGGTTTGATTGTGCCATCAAGCTGGAGTTTCATCAAGCTTTAAGCTTGTATCTGTGGAAGAAACAAAATTCTGTGTTAATTTTAAAGACAATTTAAAGAAAGTGGAATTTAAAATACATGTACTAATTGCAAATGCACATTTTCATTTCACTGAAGTGCAATGAAGTGCTTTTGCTTCACTTTCACACGCACATTCACATATACACAGAAATATACATAAATTAGTATGTGATAACACGTATCATGAAAGGTCTTTCACATTGGAAAATATTGACCTCTACATGTGAGACATTTTTCTTAGGTGCTAATGATGTAAAGAAAATCTCTGGCTGGGCGCGGTGCTCAAGCCTTAATCCCAGCACTTTGGGAGGGCCGAGACGGTGGATCACGATGGTTCAGGAGATCGAAGGACCATCCCCTGCTAACACGGTGAACTTCGTCTCTACTAAAAAATACAAAAAAGCTAGCCGGGCGATTGGCGGCGCCTGTTAGTCTCAGCTACTGGGAGGCTGAGGCAGGAGAATGGCGTGGGAACCCGCGAGGGCGGACTTGCAGTTAGGCTGAGATCCGGCACTGCACTTCAGCCCGGGCCACGAGCTAGACTCGCCGTCTCAAAAAGAAAAAAAAGAAAGAAAATCTCTGACTCAATGTGCAAGGAGGTACCATCTGTACAAAAAGAATTATAATTTGATAAGGTAAATAGTGAAACAGAAGTGTGCATAGGGCCTAAGAGAACTCATAGTAGGTATCCCTAAACCATATTTTCTGATGGTGGAGTGGAGAGGTGACACAGAGTAGAGCAGGAGTTGACTGGACAAATATGCTAGTGTTTGTGCCGAGAGGCCAGATATTTCCAGGCAGAGAGAACAGCAAGTGCAATCTTCATATGTTCTGCATACCCGTTTCTGATGCCTATTTACTTACTCATCGCCATAAATGGGCATTCCTGCCTTTATGCCCCAGCACTTTCAGCTTGTTCTCTTTGATCACAAGCTTCACTTCTGTATGGCCAATGCCTGGTACAGGCCTTGACATTTAATAAATAATGAGGGGGCAATCTAGTACGATGAAAAAAACATTGAATTTGGGGTAAATTCTGAGTTTGAATTCCATCTCTTGCACTTAATAGCAATACATAGAATGAATTATATAACCTTTTGAGACTTACTTTTATCTTCTGTAAGATGAGGATTGTAGGTACCTAACTTTGGAATATGTTAGGAAGAGTAAATGAAATAATGAATATAAAGTATGCATCAAAGTGCCAATTGTATACTAAGTATAGAATATGTGATAGCTATAGAGGATATTTCTAGTTATCTATTAGTGTATTCTCTACTCATCTAATTTAGTAAAAGTAACCTTCTGAAATTTTGATTACATTTCCTAGTCTATGTTGAGTCTAGGAGTACTAATATGAATCAGTTCTGACCCACAGAAGACTAGTGAAAAGTTCTGTTTTTTCCTTCTGGTTGAAAACAATTACTGGAAATTAAGGGGCAATTTTATACTATGTGATCAAAGCTACCATCAAGCTTTAAGAAAAAAAGGATGTGTATCCTTTAATCCAGGAGAACCCAGCTCATGACCACAGACCTGTTAGGAACCGGACTGCGGAGCAGTAGGTGAGTGGCAGATGAGTGAACAAAGCTTCATCTGTATTTACAGCCACTCCCCATTGCTCTCATTACTGCCCGAGCTCCATCTCCTGTCAGATCAGCGGTGACATTAGATTCTCATATGATCGTGAATTCTATTGTGAACTGTACATGCAAGGGATCTAGGTTGCACGCTCCTTAGAAGAATCTAATGCCTGATGATCTGTCACTGTCTCCCATTACCCCCAGATGGGAACATCTATCCACAGGAAATCAAACTTAGGGCTCCCACTGATTCTACATTATGGTAAGTTGTATAATTATTTATTACAATGTAATAATAATAAAAATACAGTGAACAATAATTATAGTGTGCTTGAATCATCCTGAAACCATCCTGCTCTCCTCAGTCCATGGAAAAATTGTCTTCCACAAAACCAGTCCCTGGTGCCCGAAAGGTTGATGACCACTGCTGCCTTATTACATAGTCAACCTGAAGCTCCTACTTCTGAACTCTTCCCATGAAAGAATAAAACTGTTAATTTGACTTTTTCAATACTGGTAGAGTAGTAGTAGTAGCAGTTATTATCAATAACGGAATTGTGGTATTGGTAGTCATTGAAAGTTCAAATTCATAGAGTTTTGAGAGAGTATAGTACATCCGGGTAACTGTACATGGGTTTGCAAGGTGTTTGGTGAGGTTAGGGGAGAGCGAGAGAGCCATAAGAACACTGGTAATTCACGTTAAGGACTACGGATTTAAACTACTGATTCATTTTAAGCAGGAGTGTGAAATCAGATTTCACTTCAGATAGCTCATTCTGCTCAGGAACAAAAATGATTAATAAGCATTCCCTCTTAAGAACGAGAGGCTGGATGCAAAGAGTCTAGTTAGAAGACCTACTCAGATATTCAAAAGAGAAAAGTTGATGGTCTAAACACAGGTAGAGGGTGTAGGCATGGACATGAATAGCTGGTCCAAGATACATTTAGAAGACAGGTTGTTTCCAAGACTGGTGACTTTTCATGTCAAGGATGACTTAAGCAGAAGAGGAAAGAATAACTCAGATTGTGAGCTTGGAGTAATAGGCTGAGTGCATATTTGGGTTGCGAGATGATTTCTGTTTTGGAAATGCCAAGTGAGGTGCCTGAGGAACATTCATTTTGAGATATCTTGTAGGCACTTATGCATTCAGCATCACTATCATCACCACCATCCACCATCACCATTGTTATCACTGTCATCATTCTCTTCATTATCATCAAATCAAATTATTCTAGGAATTTTGAATAAATCACTTGCATAGATGTAAAAAATAGAGATCTTTTCTAGAAATGTGTGGTGTCATTATTTTTCTGAAACTACTTATAAAGTACTTGGTTAGGTTTGGAGGGATGACATGCTACAGCAACTGAGAACAGACTCTTTCAGCTCTTTATAATGAGTGTCAACATGCCTCTCATTAATTTATTTACATAGAGTTTTAGTTTGTTGGAAAAAAATTTCTGCCTTTTCTACTTATTATCCATGGAATTTTGGGCAAATAACTCTATTTCCTCATCTGTAAAAAGGGCAGCTACTGGTGTCTACCCTAAATATATATCAGTAAAATTCATTAAACTGTTTCATAAAGTATAGACCACTTATACACATTTGTGATATAATTTTTGCCATGTCATTTTAAGCACATTTATAAGGTTTTAAAACCTCTATTTTTATATATAAGGTTGCACAAGATGATATGCATGGTTCTATGGCTCTAAGATTTTCAAATGTAACTTGACATTTTAATATTCATATTTTGGTTGTCCACAATTGTTTTGTTAAGATTTTCTTAATTGAAGAGAATAATGACCCAAATAACCTTAAGTAAAAAGCAATTTGATAAGGGGAGACACATATTGGAATGGGAAGACAAAAGTCAATAGGAAAGGACACAACTATCCTTCTTCTAGGGTCTGCAATGATATATTCACTCTGTCCCTTGGTCTTTCTCTTTCTCTCTTTTTCAGTGATTCTACGTTTCAATTTAAATTTTATCTGAAGACCAGCTTTTCTATTTAGTCGTTGTTCCTATTTCCTCATAATTTAGACTTGTGAATGGATTTTAACTTCCCATGGCCTTACCCCACCTCTTACCATTCGTATTATATTATTTTGACCAAGCATAATACAAAATGTGGCACCTGCCTTCAGCAGAGCCTTAACCCTAGGTCCTTCTTCAGCAGTGATGTGGGATGGTGAGCAATGATCATCTCTATTAAGTGTGCTTGGCATCATCAAAATCGTTTCAGGCAAAAAACACAAGCATAGGGAATTTGGCAAGATGAATATGACTACCCCCTCATCTATTTTGTGCATTGACTACAGATCCATACTTTATTATGACAGCCCAAAATTATGTAAGCCAGGGAACAAAACCTCTCTAAAATGCAGGGGAAAAACAGGTGGGAAATAGAGTTGAATGAAGGTTGGAATTTAAGCATAAAAGACAAACTAGGCAGAAAGTGGTCCTAAAAGTAATATTACAAAAATGGTATTTCTCCATATAATATAGTTTTTCTAATCACGGAGGGAACAAAAAAATTGAAACACTAGTTTATGAAACGTACTGAAAACAAAACGAATCTCAACACCATGATTACCAATGACCTGAAGATCAAGAGCAGTTTGTTGTCAGATCATTTAGCCTGTGGTTTTCCCAAAGACTCCTCTCTAGAACTAGTGTCATACTTTGGTAATAGCACATCAAAGACTCTGTAGCTAGTGTCTTAATAGATAAAAATTAGGTGTCAGACACATCTCCAGGTCATTTAATCTTTTTTATTTTATCCCTCTAAAATATTTCTGCTAAAGCACCCAAATAACACGACTAATCTTTAATAATCCAGTTAGTATTTCCACAAAAGATCTGCATGTTTCACTAATATTTTGGTGGCTGCTTCTTGAGTTTATGAAGGATCAAACACATCAAGAAATTTACTATAATTTTATTTTGCATCAATTTTCTAATATATTACCAATAGTTTATTAGCCACTAAAATATCAGAACTTATCTATTACTTAGCAATACAATTTTCTTAATTCTTAGTCACACTTCACCCTAATGCAGATCTCTCAAAAATTTAGTTTAATTCAATATGAAGGATAAAGAAAATCAGATCCAATGTACAAGCAATAAATACGTGGCTCTTGCCATGTTAATAAAATGCAAAATAAGAAAAACATCAAGAAAACAAATTACTGGTTTTGTTTTATAAAAATTAAGCTTCCAGAGGCCAAGAATGTTGTCTAACGCATGTAAAACGTTGTGTACTGTTGGCACTTGGATATTAAAATTCAATATTTACAACTGAAACATAATTTACTGAGCCATTCCAATGCACAAGCAAATGGGATGTATTGAATATCTTGGGACTGCTGAAATGCACTTTGATTTTATGCAACATCTTGTTAACTTTATCTGTTTTTCATAGCGCTTTTTCATTAGAGGGAGGGCAAGGGGAAAATTGGATCAAGGTCTTGGGTTTTAATACTAGGCATCAACACTAAGAAAAAAAATCAAAGACACATTAATAAACTAAATATTACCTCTCACTGCTCTCTGACTACCAGGCACACACATTTCTTTCCATTGGACTCCTAAGAGGGCCTTCAATAAAGTAAAACTGTGATTTTGACATTTTTCTTGCTCGCTGCCAGGAAATTCTAAATTGAGTCCCAGTTGTTTTTCAGATTAATCCATTGGAGAAAAGAGAATCTGAACACAATATTTTACAACTTTTTGAAAATGCATTTAGGCTAAATTTAGGTCTGGGTATATGTATGTATCGCTAATTATAAAATGCTTCTCTTACATCAAGCACACCTTAGGAACATGGCTGTTAAAAAAAGATGAGATAAGGCATTTCTAACATGTAAGAGCAAATTTTCTGTGAATAGTAGGAACCAAGTGTTTATTAAAATATTTTAAGACATGATATATTTAAAAAACTGGTCTGCTTTCAAGAATTGACCTGTTTCGTCTCTTAAAATCATAAAATAGAGAAAACCATCTAGTGATAGCTTCGCTTTTGTGTTACATCCAGGAAGAAAATAATACTTTTATGAAACCTTACTCAATGAGACTTGATGTTTTATTTGAGTTCTTCATTCATATGTCAACCAGGTAAATGCACAACAAGGTGCATTTCAAAATCAAAAGATGCTAGTGATTTCCATATTTGCTTTCTGATCTTTTCTAACACTCCAGGAACAGCTCCCCAGGAAGGGCACCTCGAAGCCTTCACTGGCAAAGAATACAGTGGGCTCAGTCCCTAGATATGTGCTGCAAGGAGCACATTACACCTGGGCAATTCCTATTGAGAGAAATGGAGAGGAATTGCACTTCCAGCCTTTTTAAGAGCTCATTTGGTGCTTCACATGAGACTTTATTAAAATAGCGTAGCTTTCAAAACCTTTTAAGGCACTGGATGCTTTTAAAATCTAATAAATATGGATGGCTGATTAAAGAATGTATTTTATATGCTGTATGGTAATGTTCTTTCTTCTCTTCATTTTCCATCTTTCTTTGCTTTTGTCTTTTCTGAGGTTTCAAGTAATAAATGGGTGTTTTAAGAGGACCCACCACTCTCCATAGCACAAATTCCTTCATCCTAGTGAGAACTCTGTCCTATCCTTTGCCCTACACCAACCACAAAAAAATTGCAGTTTAAATTTAATGAGTACTTAGCACAAACAAAATTGAATTGATTTTCCCAACAACTTTTAAGGTAGGTATTATTCTCAGTTTGTAGAGTGGAAACTAAGGCTCAAAAAAGATTAGTAATTTGCTCAATATCACATATCTAGCGGGTGGCACTGCCAATGCTATTTCAAAACAGGTCTTTTGGTAGTGATGGTTATTGTGGTGGTGATGATAATAATGTTAGGTATTGTGCAAAGTCATTTTCATATATTCTCTTCTTTAGTCTTTACTTGATTGTGTATGCATTTTATATTCCAACCTCAAAGTTGGTGATTTTCCCCCTACACATAAGCAAAGTCTACCAATTAAAGGTTTTATTGAGAAACACCGATAGGACCTAACAATGGGAGTAAATAATAGCTCTTACTATAGACTTACTGTTTTTCTGCAGGGCTCTGAAAACAAAACTTTTTTCTCCCTAAACGCTATTTTCTGAAGAGTCCGTCTTGTTACCTGCTTCCCTTGTCGTTTCCAAGTTTAGACATTTGTAAAAAGAAACTTCCTTAGAAAACTGTCAGCTTAGAAAACTGTTTATTTGTCCTTTTTTTTTGTCTTCAAGTCAAGAAGCTTGGGCAGAAAATAGAAGAGTCAGTAAAGTGGTAAGTAGAATGATTTGGATAAAGTAGCACTGGAACATTGAAAATCCATGTCTATCAGGAAGTCTAAGCAGGGAGACCAGGCAGGCTTCTCAGGCAGAGCTGAGGTCCAGGTTTCCAGAAGTGCTGCTTGTGTGGAGGGGTGATCTGAGCACAGAAAAATCTGTTTCCCACTTTTACAGTCTATTACATGGGGGTAGGAAGTGTTTGATCAAAACCTTAGAATATCTAGGTAGGTGATAAAGTCTCTTTTAAAAAGCATTGAAATACACAACTTTGGTGAAATCCTTGTGGCACAGGTGAAGTGACAATTTCCTTCTTAACTGAAGATGATCAACGATGATTCCCAACTTCTCTTCTGCCATAGCTTTTTCATCGATCTCCTCTCTTGTTCTACCAATGGTGAAAGAGAGGCTGCATCATTCTCATAACTGTGTTACATACAAATAGGAAATTATTGCTCCAGGTCTAAATCATTTTTTCAGACTTTCTTAGCAAATATAATCTTCTCATCTTTTATTTTCATTTCATTCAATTCTCCTAAATACTTTCTAATTTTAATGCTGTATACATATAAAATGCCAAATCATAAAATTGTTTTACCTAAAGTCTACAGAAAAGTGATTATCTTTTAAAACATTTTATATAGTTCACCATTTTGCAACCTATTAAATGTAATTTGATTTAAAATTTATTTTATAGATTCATGTTAAAAAAGGAAGAAAACAAAAATGTGAAGGAAGGTTTCTTAAAAAGAATCTTCCTATAATTTTAGAGGTGCTATAATAAAACCAGTTTACATAGGAAGAATTCCAATGNCTGTATACATATAAAATGCCAAATCATAAAAATTGTTTTACCTAAAGTCTACAGAAAAGTGATTATCTTTTTAAAAACATTTTATATAGTTCACCATTTTGCAACCTATTAAATGTAATTTGATTTAAAATTTATTTTATAGATTCATGTTAAAAAAGGAAGAAAACAAAAATGTGAAGGAAGGTTTCTTAAAAAGAATCTTCCTATAATTTTAGAGGTGCTATAATAAAACCAGTTTACATAGGAAGAATTCAAATGACATTATAAATTATGACATATACTCAAACATTTTTTATGCATGGAAAACAATTGTTTTATTTTAAATCAGTATAAATTAGTCATGACTATATGTTTGTAATTTATCAAGTGGTTTTTTATAGTTCAACAGAAAGTAGTTTAAAGGACCATTGGAAGAAAGGTTTTTTTTTTTTTTTCAGATGGAATTTTTATCCTGTGATGACCTGGTCTCATGTGGTTCCAGAATTCATAGCTCTCATGTCTTTGGCTATGTATCCATGGGATAAAAGGATGACTTCTACATCTTACAATGTATACCTCATTAAATGCTTACAGTCTCACACAGGGACCAATTGTTTAAGGCAGCATGGCAATATAACCTTTGGAAGATTGGGTCTTGTTACCTGTTTTATAAAGGGCTCTTAAAAATTATTTTGGTCAATTCTTCATCCTTATTAGGTCACTGACTAAAGGATAAGATCTTCCTGCTCTATAAATTTATCTTCATCAATGAAGGACTTATATATATCACTAATTATTTCATTATAAGGATATAGTACAACACATTATGGAAACTGTTTAATAAATTATTATTTTGCTTGGTAAAATTTAATTGTTCTAATTATTTTTATTTCTTGTTTTACTATTTCAGTATCGCCTTCTTGAAAGAGGAATCACTAAGGAAAAAACCACACACACACACAAAATAATGTCACCTATCTCTTGGTTAATATGTACCAATTGGACAGACCCAGTTGGAGAGATATTTTTGAGTTTGTGAAAAATCTAAATCATGAAATATTTTCAAAGATAAGCAAAGCATCAAAAAGTCATGGTGCTCTCTGGGGAGGACAATGAATAGATACCTTTATATAATTTTATCAGGTACATTAGAAATGATGTAAATAGTATTTATATACATTTCTGCATTGAAAACTAATAAAATATTTCAAAACACGCTATTTCTCAGTGTTTCTCTCTATTAATTCTCTAGTTGTTTCTTTATTACACTATGTACTTATGCCCCGGGCCAACATTACCAGCATCAAATTTACAGGAAAAAAAAAATAAAAGAAAAATAGGAAGTTTAGGAAAAAAGTTTTACATTTTCTTAGGAATTCAAAAAATAAGAAAAGAGGATTTAATTTTATTTTAGACTATCTCACCTTAGTTTAGTCCTCAGAAAATTAGCATTTCATGCCAGCATAGATTTAAAACAACGAGCCAAAAGTCAGTTATAAATAAGCAGTGAAGTAGAAACTCCTTTACGAATGTGACTTAGTTTCTGCCGAGAGAACTGCTCTTAGTCTAATGGTTTTCCCTTTGTGGGTAACCTGACCTTTCTCTCTGGCTGCCCTCAACATTTTTTCCTTCCTTTCAACTTTGGTGAGTCTGACAATTATGTGTCTTGGAGTAGCTCTTCTCGAGGAGTATCTCTGTGGCGTTCTCTGTATTTCCTGAATTTGAACATTGGCCTGCCTTGCTAAGTTGGGGAAGTTCTCCTGGATAATATCCTGCAGAGTGTTTTCCAACTTGGTTCCATTCTCCCCGTCACTTTCAGGTACACTAATCAGACGTAGATTTGGTCTTTTCACATAGTACCATATTTCTTGGAGGATTTGTTCATTTCTTTTACTCTTTTTTCTCTAAACTTCTCTTCTCGCTTCATTTCATTCATTTGATCTTCAATCACTGATACCCTTTCTTCCAGTTGATCCAATCGGTTACTGAAGCTTGTGCACTTATCAGGTAGTTCTCGTGCCATGGTTTTCAGCTCTATCAGGTCATTTAAGGACTTCTCTACATGGGTTATTCCAGTTAGCCATTTGTCTAATCTTTTTTCAAGGTTTTTAGCTTCTTTGCGATGGGTTCAAACTTCTTCCATTAGCTCAGAGAAGTCTGATCGTCTGAAGCTTTCTTCTCTCAACTCATCAAAGTCATTCTCCGTCCAGCGTTGTTCCATTGCTGGTGAGGAGCTGCATTCCCTTGGAGGGGAAGAGGCACTCTGATTTAGAATTTTCAGCTCTACAAGCCAGAAGAGAGTGGGGGCCAATATCCCACATTCTTAAAGAAAAGAATTTTCAACCCAGAATTTCATATCCAGCCAAACTAAGTTTCATAAGTGAAGGAGAAATAAAATCCTTTACATACAAGCAAATGCTGAGTGATTTTGTCACCACCAGACCTGCCCTATAAGAGCTCCTGAAGGAAGCACTAAACATGGAAAGGAACAACTGGTACCAGCCATTGCAAAAACATGCCAAATTGTAAAGACCATCGATGCTAGGAAGAAACTGCATCAAAGCAGAGTATAGAGGGAAATTTAGATCAAAATTGACACCCTAACATCATAATTAAAATAACTAGAGAAGCAAGAGCAAACACATTCAAAAGCTAGTAGACGGCAAGAAATAACTCAGATCAGAACAGAACTGAAGGAGATAGAGACACAAAAAACCCTCCAAAAAATTAATGAATCCAGGAGTTGGTTTTTTGAAAAGATCAACAAAATTGATAGACTGCTAGCAAGACTAATAAAGAAGAAAAGAGAGAAGAATCAAATAGACGTAAAAAAAAATGATAAAAGGGATATCATCACCGACCCCACAGAAATACAAACTACCATCAGGGAATACTATAACCACCTCTATGCAAATAAACTAGAAAACCTAGAAGAAATGGATAAATTCCTGGACACTTACACTCTCCCAAGACTAAACCAGGAAGAAGCTTAATCCCTGAATAGACCAATAGCAGGCTCTGAAATTGAGGCAATAATCAATAGCCTACCAATCAAAACAAGTCCAAGACCAGACAGATTCACAGACGAATTCTACCAGAGGTACAAGGAGGAGCTGGTACCACCCCTTCTGAAACTATTCCAATCAATAGAAAAAGAGGGACTCCTCCCTAACTCATTTTATGAGGCCAACATCATCCTGATACCAAAACCTGAAAGAGACACAACAAAACCAGAGAATTTTAGACCAATATCCCTGATGAACATTGATGAAAAAATCCTCAATAAAATACTGGCAAACTGAATCCAGCAGCACATCAAAAAGCTTATCCACCATGATCAAGTGGGCTTCATCCCTGGGATGCAAGGCTGGTTCAACATACACAAATCAATAAATGTAATCCAGCATATAAACAGAACGAAAGACAAAAACCACATGATTATCTCAATAGAA
>NW_016803311.1:4517129-4526757 GCF_001698545.2 Rhinopithecus bieti
GTAACCAAAACAGCATGGTACTGGTACCAAAACAGAGACATAGACCAATGGAACAGAACAGAGTCCTCAGAAATAATACCACACATCTACAGCCATCTGATCTTTGACAAACCTGACAGAAACAAGAAATGGGGAAAGGATTTCCTATTTAATAAAAGTTGCTGGAAAACTGGCTTGCCATTTGTAGAAAGTTGAAACTGGATCCCTTCCTTACAACTTATATGAAAATTAATTCAAGATGGATTAGAGACTTAAATGTTAGACCTAAAACCATAAACAACCCTACAAGAAAACCTAGGTAATACCATTCAGGACATAGGCATGGGCAAGGGCTTCATGACTAAAACACCAAAAGCAATGGCAACAAAAGCCAAAATTCACAAATGGGATCTAATTAAACTAAAGAGCTTCTACACAGCAAAAGAAACTACCATCAGTGTGAACAGGCAACCTACAGAATGGGAGAAAATGTTTGCAATCTACAAACTACTCATCTAAGAAAGGGCTAATATCCAGAACCTACAAAGAACTCAAACAAATTTGCAAGAAAAAAACAAACAAACCCATCAAAAAGTAGGCAAAGGACATGAATAGACACTTCTCAAAAGAAGACATTTATGCAGCCAACAGACACATGAAAAAAATGCTCAACCTCACTCATCATCAGAGAAACGCAAATCAAAACCACAAAGAGATAACATCTCATACCAGTTAGAATGGTGGTCATTAAAAGGAAACAACAGGTGCCAGAGAAGATGTGGAGAAATAGGAACACATTTATACTGTTGGTGGAACTGTAAACTAGTTCAACCATTGTGGAAGACAGTGTGGCGATTCCTCCAGGATCTAGAACTAGAAATACCATTTGACCCAACCATCCCATTACTGGGTATATACCCAAAAGATTATAAATCATGCTGCTATAAAGGCACATGTACACATATGTTTATTGTGGCACTATACACTATAGCAAAGACTTGGAACCAAACCAAATGTCCATCAATGACAGACTGGATTAAGAAAATGTGGCACATATACACCATGGAATACTATGCAGCCATAAAAAAGGATGAGTTCATGTCCTTTATAGGGACATGGATGCAGCTGGAAACCATCATTCTCAGCAAACTATGGCAAGAACAGAAAACCAAACACCACATGTTCTCACTCATAGGTGGAAACTGAACAATGGGAACAGTTGGACACAGGAAGGGGTACATCACACACCAGGGCCTGTCCTGGGATAGGGGGAGGGGGAGGGATAGCATTAGGAGATATACCTAATGTAAATATTAATGGGTACAGCACATCAACATGGCACATGTATACATATGTAACAAACCTTCATGTTGTGCACATGTATCCTAGAACTTAAAGTATAAAAAAAAAAAAAAAAGAATGTGACTTAGGCAGGGTGCGTTGGCTCACGCCTGTAATCCCAGCACTTTGGGAGGCCGAGGCGGGAGGATCACAAGGTCAGGAGGTTGAGACCATCCTGGCTAACACGGTGAAACCCCGTCTCTACTAAAAATACAAAAAATTAGCCAGGCGTGGTGGCGGGCACTTGTAGTCCCAGCTGCTGGGGAGGTTGAGGCAGGAGAATGGCGTCAACCTGGGAGGCAGAGCTTGCAATGAGTTGAGATCATGCCACTGCACTCCAGCCTGGGAGACAGAGCGAGACTCTGTTTCAAAAAAAAAAAAAAAGAAAATAGAAAAGAAAAGAATGTGACTTAAAAGTATGATAAAGAGAGCTGAGAAATGTCATAAGAGCAGTCACTACTTTTACCTGAATGCCCATACTTTACTTATATCACCTCATTAAATGCATTCAATTATCCAGAAAGATAGGCATCCAGATTCTCATTTTACAGTTAGGTAAACTGAGGCTCAGATAAATTAAAATGTTTATAGAAGATCACTCAGACATTAAGTGGCAGAAAGAGAATTTGAACAGATTTCAGGCAAGAAAAATGTGAAATTAGAATATAATTTGTAGACCAAATAAAATTGGTGTTTCAAATAGATAGAACTAAAAAATTATTTACAGGTGGTATAAATGAGAATTCCTATGAATTTCTAAAATTTACAACTTTTCAATGGGAAAATTTTCTAACTATAACTGACTAAGAGATCCTTAGAGGTCCAATGACACTATTAATGAAATGTTAACTGCTTGTCCTATAGTTCTAGCAGGTCAATTAGTTTCCGATCTATAACAATACTTTACCATTGAATCTGGGATCAAAATGTCAGATTCTGGCTATCTTCTGAGTGAAATCCTGGTAATGGCAATACTGTACATTGTAACCACCACTTTGATTTGTATATTATCTCTTTAAAATAATAATTTTAAAAACAGACAATAAGAGAAGTGCTACATTTTGAATATAGAGAAAAAAGAATTTGGCTCTTAATTCCTCGGAATTCATTTTCGTGGTCAAAGGGTTGAAAGCTTCATTTTAAACTATATACTCATTAAAAGCCTATGGCTTGACAAAGACCCAACTTGGCAAGCATGGTTGCTTGAAGTTAAAAGTGTTTTATGTTTATATTAAAATATTTGATGAGATAAAATAATACTTTGGTTAAGTTATATAATGTTTTGATGTACAGATATATTTCTTCATTAAGTTTCTGAGTATTAAAAGAAACTTCTTGTGTTTCTTGGGATTTGACTTTAAATATACAAATGCGAAATTAAGGCAGTGAAAGAAAGTTGTAGTAATTACTTTTATAGAAGGATATCTAATGAAAAAAATGTGATTCTCAAAATAATCAACAGTTCTCACTGTGGCTTTGTTTCCAGACAATGTGATCTCATTAATAGAGATGAAGTTATCAAAATTTACACTCAGGACTCTATTTCTATGTACACACAACACTATAGTTAACACGAAGTTACAAGGTCAAATATTCCATCTCAACTGATAATTATTTTTCTTTACAGACGTCTATAAGTGTCTCTATTTCCACTGCTGGCTTTAGTTTTTATTAAGCCTTTCACCATCTGTGATGGTAGCGTACTAGTGTCATTGTGCTTCTCCTCTATACAACTCCTAGAGAGATTCTTTTAAAAGAGTCAGGAACTTCCTGGCTCAAGAAATTTAATGGGAAGACACACAAATGAAAAACAAACATATGAAAAGGTACTCAGCATCACTGATCTTCAGAGAAATGCTAATCAAAACTACTAGGAGATATCATCTCACCCCAGTTACAATGGCTTAGAGTAGAAAAGCAGGAAATAACAAATGCTGGTGAGGATGAGGAAAAAAGGGAATCCTGGTACACTGCTGGTGGGAATGTAAGTTAGTACAACTACTAGGGAGAACAGTTTGGAGACTCCTTAGAAAACTAAAAATTGAGCTACCATATGAGCCAGCAATCACATTGGTGGGTGTATAGCCAAAAGAAAGGAAATCAGTATATTGAACAGATAACTGCACTGCCATGTTTATTGCGGCACTGTTTATAATAGCTAAGATTTGGAGGCAATGGACGTGTCTATTAATAGATGACTGGAGAAAGAAAATGTTGTACATATACACATTGGAATATTACTCAGCTATAAAAAATAATGAGATCCAGTCATTGCAACAACATGAATGGAACTGAAGATCATTATGTTAAGTGAAATAAGCCAGGCACAGAAAAACATACATCACATATTCTTTCTTATTTGTGGATCTAAAAACTCAAATCAACTGAACTTACGGACATAGAGAGTAGAAAGATGGTTACCAGAGGCTGGAAAGGGTAGCTGGGGGTTGGGGAGGAGGTAGGGATGGTTAATGAGTACTAAAAATATAGAAAGAACGAATAAGACCCACTATTTGATAGCACAATAAGGTGACTATAGTTAGTGATAACTTAATTATATATTTTAAAATAACTTAAAGAATGTAATTGGATTATTTGTAACTCAAAAGATCAATGCTTGAGGGGATGGATACCCCATTCTCTATGATGTGCTAATTTCACATTGCATGCCTGTATCAAAACATTTCATGTACCCCGTACATATATACACCTACTATGTACCTACAATTTTTTAAAATTAAAACATTAAATAAAAAGAACTTTAATGAATTACTGATAATTAAAGGAAAAAATGACTCCTCCTTGGCATGACATTCATGTTTCTCTGTGATGTGATCTCAGCCTATATTTCTCTCCATACCACCTTTAAGAAGAGTTCACCATTTCCCAAACCTGCCCTTTACTCTCCTATCTCAAAGATGTCTTTACACATTTTCCTCTCCTGTAATAACACCCCACTGTTATTACATTAATCTATAAAATTATTATTTACTGGATTAGTTCAAAGTTTACTTTGGCAATGAAGCCTTCTCTAACCTTTTTGGTCTTCATACTAAGAGTGTATCTGTCTGCTCCTGTGTTTCCAACATGTTATTTCTTCTTGACCCAGTGATTTAGCTTTTTCTTTCTAAATTATATTTATTTATGTACCTCCTATTTCATCTACTAAATTTTGTTTCTTGAAGTTAAAAACTATGTCTTATCAGTCTTTATATCCTCTGAAATATCTAGCAAATATGTTATATTTATATTTTGTATATATTTATGTTATATACACATTATATTGTATATATAATATATATGTCCTCTGAAATATCTAGCAAATATGTCATTTTTGAGAATTATTTTCCATTCTGCTTATTAATTAAATTAAATTTAAATTTAAGCAGTTAATTTGAATGAGGTTTATTAAACTGATTATAATATTCATTGTATGAATATAATATTTTGAGAATATACCAGCCTATAAGGTATTAACATTTTCCCAAGTATTGAATTTTCTCAAAGCATCGTGACTTTTCCCATTGCACATTGTTGAACATAATTGCAGACAATGGCTGTTGATTGGTGGTGCAACATTCTATAGAAAGAGCTGTTTCTCACTACAATATTCACTCAAACAATAATCAGTGCAGAATTTTGAGTTACATGAGAAAATAAATGCAATAATCAGAAACACTGTTTTAGATCCTTTTTTTCTCAAATAACTTCTGTATGAACTCACATGCCTCAAAGTATTTAACAGAACCCCTACCACCTCCATCAAAAAGCATTATATAAAAATGAATTACAATGGAACTGAGTTCACGAGTTGCTTCCTTTTCCCCTTGTATAACTTCAGTCCTGTGGGGAGTGTTGTACTGTGAGAGGCTAAGAGTATTAAATATGAGAGACATTTGTATATCTTATAGCTGGACTACTACAAAAAGGTGAATAGTCAAGGCAAAAGAATTTCTAGCAGAGAGAAGGTATAGCAAAAAAAAAAAAAAAAAAAAAAAAAAAAAAAAGAATCCTGGATGGTGAAGGGAAAGGGCAAGAAAGGGAAAGCAGATAAAGAAAGTAGGTATGAATTAAAAGGAGAATTCTCAGTGCCTATACAAAGTAGACTTGAAATTGACTCAAAGTGATCCAATATTAAATGACACTTATAACATCTTCTATATTTTAAGTGGCTTGGAATAGGACTGCATTCTTTGTGGCCACACTTACAATTTATACTTAAAAATTCCGACTTAGAATTTATCTTACTGCTCCTTGTTCCCAACACATTATTTCTTCTTAACCTAATGATTTAGCTCTTTCTTCCCTAAATTATATTTGTCTCCTATCTCACCTACTAGATTTTAAGTTTCCTGAAGTTGTTATTAAATAACTTACTACAGACATCTACCAAGCTCAAATGTCTTTCCAGTCCCTGTGGTCATCATAGAAGGTTTGTTGAAGAAACAAATTAAACTGAAGTTGAATGAATAAATTTCAGGTCTATTGCATAGAGTCATTGAAAACAATCCAATGTATCCCATTTTTACAGAGGGTGAATTTAACAAGCTTTATACCAGTGCGTTTTACATTGATTTTGAACAAAATTTTAGAATTAACTTTTTAAAAATATTAAAAGGGCATTAGAACAAGAAAGTGAGAATTACAAGGAAACATAACATGTTCAATAAGAGTAAGTCATGTTAGACTAACTTATCATTTTATGATGGTATTACTAGCCTGAGCAACAAGGGCAAAGCTTCAAACACAGAATAGTTTCCTTGATTTAAAAATATCTTCAAGGACCCAGGTCACTTTGAACCTTTTATTCTGCCATTTTACAGCCTTTTTCTTTGGATTTTCCTTCATGGGAAGTAAGATGGTTAATGCAGCAACAGTGGATTCCACAAAAAATATCCTGGAGCCTCTTTAAGGGCCTTTTCCTTTTTATCAGAAGTTTGTCTCCCAAAAGCTATAGAAGCACACTGTTTTAGGTCCAGTAGAAATGGGTCATATCCTCATGCTCTCTCCCCTCCAAAGTAGTACTGGGAATGTAAGGATCTGGAATATTTATCCTCTATAGCGGAAGATGGATTCTGACAGCAAGGAAGAAGTATGAGGAAAAGCAATTGCATGGACAGCCATATTAGCAGAATAATGCTAGTTGCTGTAACAAACAAAAAGGACATACACTGGTTCAAACATGGTAGACATTTGTTTCTTGTTTCAAAAGAGTTAGCATTTATGAGTGCTCAGCTCTCTTAAGTAATTGTTTAGAGAACCAGATTTCTTCCATCTTATGGCTCATCTATCTTCCACAAATGACTTTTAAGTTCACTGTGTTGGCTTGCATGAAGCCAGCAGAAGGCAAAAGGGTGGGGAAAAAAAACAAACAAAAGCATGGGCTTTTAAAGTCCATTGCCTGGAAGTCACACACACCACATCCAAAGTCATTCCACAGGTGAGAGCTAGTCAATTGCCCTCTCAGCTCCCTACCAAAATGGGAAATGGTTGCCCCAATTAAGCTGAACTTAGCAGCAACCAAATTGTGAACGAGAACTGAATGTATGAGTAAGTTAATCAAATAGTTTGATGGTGGACTGATTGTATTTCAAGATTTTTGGTTATGAATACATTATCACTCCAGATGGATATATCTAACAGAATATCTCAGAGTATATCAGCGCTATTTTTTTTTTAACTAATGACTTGTTTGAGGACATAGATGGTATGCTAATCAAATTTTTAGATATCTTGAAGTTGAGAGGAAAAGCCAACATGTCAGCTCAAAGTTCCAGGATCCCAAAAAGATCTCAAAAAATAAGAATAAAGGTGAAATTGGGGATAAAATTGCTGGAGTTAGGTCAACTCATTCAGCGGCAAGCACTATTTAATTTGGCAAATATTTATTTAGTTATAATACTCAGGGCACTGTGCCAGGCCAAGTACAGAATATAGAAAATAAGGGTTAAAGCAGAATATATGAAAAAGAAAGGACAGTCTGAGTTGATTGAAAACCAGTATAAATTATTAATGTAGGATTGCCCCCCTTTCTATTTCCCTGTATGTGAGAATGTATATATGTGTGTACACGTACATGTTTGCATGCTTATATACACATCTTAGGTTAAATTAGAAAATTTATAATGTACAGAACATTCGATGCTCTTTGTTTTTCAGATTTTTGTTTTGGGCTCTTGGTACAATACTTTAAAGGGGACAATGAACAAACTTGATTGTTTCTGGGAGATTATGACCAAGTTGGTAAGTGAATTTGAAATAAATCACATGTATTTGCTCATTTATTCACTTATTTATGACTGAGTTTCCATTTATTCCCCTTCAAGGAAGTAGGTTATGTGTATAATCATAGGATAAGGTAGAACATGGAGAAGTGCTTTAAAAAAATTAGAAGACTGAGAGAGATTTCTTCTAGCAAAAGAGATAAGGGCTGGGAGCTACCTCCCAGAAAGACAGATAGACCAGGATACAGTCAAGAGGGAAGAAAAGTGGGGCTGTATTCCAAGAAGGAGGATAAAACTTTAAAACAGAGATATCACTAGAATTGTAAACTGTTATCTGCAGCTCGAATGGCATGAAGGAAATAATAGGGGGAAAGGCCATTAAGTTACTTTGAGATAAAATTGCAAGACTATTGATTCTGCATTAAAATTTTTGAATTTTGTTCAGGAGTAAAGCAATTGCAAATATTTATAAAATTCTTCCTATTCATATAATAGAGGTTATAGAGGTCAAAAAGGTTTGGCCTGTGTTTGTTCATAGGAAGAATGGTAAAACAACAGCAATAACACAACAATAACAAAACCAAACCTGTAGGTATTTAAAATACAGAAGAGAAAATTGTGGTCTGCAGGATTATCATAGTGAGGGGGAATTAACTTCACTCATACTTTTATCCAAAGCTCCTACACCATCCCACAACTCTTAACTAGGATCAAGAGTCAGAAACTGGGAAAAGGCTTTTTGGCAGTGGGGTAAGGGTGGAAGTGTCTCATTATCAATCTCATTATCATTAAAAATACCTTAAATGTATAATAAATCCAACTTTAAAGGGTTTAAACCTAAGTTCATGACCACTTGCTGGGGCAAGGTAGAAGCATGAGAACATCTTGTGGAAAGTAAGGAATGAGCTTTCTAAGGTCTCTGTTCTGACAGAAGTATTAATACTATGATTTCATAAAATACTGTGTTTCCTTGCTTTTTCTCCTTCTTATGAAAATACATATCACCTTCACAAAGTTTTAATTCACTTCAAATTTAGGATCTATTTTATACAAAATGATCAACTGAATATTAGGTGTTACTGAGAGAAGAGTCTTATATAGTTTACAGAAACAGGAAAGGAAACCTTCATACAGTGCTCCATGTGGTCCCTTTCTATTATCAGTTTTTAAAAGTCAAATAGTACAAAGCATAACAGAAGTATAATATTCAAACCTAAGCCACACAGGACATGTACAGGGTGGAAAACTAGCAAACAATCACCTTTTCACAAGTCCTCTTATTGCACCGTTATCACTTTAATTTTATTTAGAGAAAGGATATCATTCGTTGTTGCTCTGAAATTCAGCAAGCACTTCAAACATCTAGATAGCTATCATAAACTGGGTACTAGTTTATCATACCCAGTCTGAAAGATTCACTGTGTTATTGAAGGATGTCCATAACTGGCACACACCTTATCTATCAAATATTATTCTTCCAAACTCCTCAACAGAAATTCTCTTGTCATGTCAAGGCAGCTGTTATTTACACTAATTTCATTGATGCCTCTCAACATTTTCTTGGAATGTCCTTCTTTTTATTTCCTAACTAAAAGTCAACTCATTCTGTATTTTTTTCTCACATCTTCTCAACTAATCTAGCCAACGCCAACTTCATCCTTCATTGAACATGACACAGTAATTATTATCTGAACTTCATATCTTGATAATCCTATCATATCTAAACTTATGCTACTCTCTATTTGCTCCATATTGATTTATTTTTCCTTCTCAGTCAGAATGTATGCTCTACAAGGGCAGATGACACATTGCACATTAATTTTGCATTTTCTGGAATATGTGGATTGGTACTAGGAGTCAAGTGAATGTCTTAGGAATACTTACATAGTAGAGTTCAGTCTAACTCAGCTTAATAAGGACTTATATTTTCTTTGACTTTGAAAAAAATATTGTCATCACACAAAAAGAACTTTGATTTTATATATTCTTACAAAATTATTAAAACTAAAAAACACAGCTTAAGGATTTTGCTATAACTGTCTTCTCTTTTATCTTTTTTTTTTTTTTTTTTTGCCTTTATCTGG
>NW_016803311.1:4529799-4551865 GCF_001698545.2 Rhinopithecus bieti
ACCAAAAAACGCAGCGTAAGAATTTTGCTATAACTGCCTTTCTTTTTATCTTTTTTTTTTTTTTTTTTTTTTTCCCTTTATCTGGCATTACTTTCTGCATTATTTTACTGCATTATTTTACTGCATTCTTGCTTTTATGGTGGATTTGTCATAGAAGATTATGATACTGTCAAGAGGGAAGAGGGATGGGTTTGTATACCAAGAAGGAGTAAGAGATATATTACAATCTGTAAACAATGTTACTTAAAAAAAAAAAAAAAAACTATTAGAGACACTAGAAACATGCTCACTTATCTATAACTTTGAAAACTATCACAGGAATCTGTTTTGTGTGTGTGTGTGTGTGGAGGGGTCTGTCTGCAAATTGAACACATAACTTTTTGATCAAGTTATAGCGAAGAAAATTTTAAAAATCATATGACACAAATCAATAATTTGGCTCTGATTTTTGAAATTAAGCTTCTACGAACTTAAACTTTCTGTCATTATACAATTGTTACTGTAAACCTAACAGCAGACTGTGAGGTCATGGAGACTAGAATAACAATATACTTAATGTATGACAGATACTTAAAAGATATATTTGTTAAGTGAATAGAGTTTATTATTGTCACCATTGTTTTATTTATTGATTATTTAGGTTACATTTTCTTTTTTTCTATTGGTTATTTGTCTTTCTATTAATGGTTTTCTATTTGCTTTCTTATCAGAAAAAATCAAATAATTTTGTAAAAAATCTTGTGACTACTTTAAAAAAGCATATTCTTGGTGTTTCTTTTAAATTTCTTCTACTTATAGTATCTACCTGGACTGGGAATTTCTTGAGGAAAATGATATATGGCTTATTAACTCTTGCATTTCCAGCTCCTACCCCAGTATCAGGGATAGATCAGGAGCTACCCCACAGCATGGAATGAAATAAATATTAAACACACAAGTCTTCATTTTCCCAATATTATTCCCTTGTGTAGACCAATGTTATCATTGAGAAGTGATATTGACCAATGTTACTGGTTTTACAAGGATTCTAATATAACTGACAGTCTAACCCAAAATGCTATAATACTTACAGGGAGGACTTTGGACTCAGAAAGGATTTTGGATTAAAATTATGGCTGACAATACAAGCTATTTGATGACATTGGACAAGTTACCTAAGCTTTTTAAGTTTTAGTTTCTTCAGCTGTAAGATAAGGATAATAAAGGCGCTAACGTCATAGGAAAGTGACAAACCTCAAATAAGTTAATGCATGTAAAGCTTGCCACAGACTAATGGCTCAATAAATATTAGTTATTGTTATAACTCTTTGCTTCCTGTAGAACAGAAACAATGTGCAGAAAAGATTTCACATGTGAACTAATTTATACATCCGTCATCTTCTTTACACGTTCTCTACTTCATTGATATAATTTCAGCAAAGGATCTTTAGTAACATAATAAATAACTTTATCTCAGCTTCTTTAGAGTTGATACTATTAATCTCTGCCTTGAAACATGCTAATAGCAATAAGATCAAACAAGTTATTGAGCTGCTAATATGAGTTAGCCATTATGTTCAACACTTTGTATGCATAATCTCAGCGAATCCTTATGACATTTTATGAGGTAAGCTCTACTATTATTTCAATTATACAGGTGATAATGTTTATAATTTCTCATAATAGCTCACGGTTTTCTCTTAGCCTATATCACATTTACATATTAATTTATATAATTTTTATGGTTATCTGTTTAACCTTTGTCTCACCATTAATCTGTAAATTCCAAAAGGGTAGAAACCACACTCCTTGAGGAAAAATCACTGTATTCCTAGAGACTTACACAATTCTCAGTACTTCTTAAGAATTCAGTACATTTGAGGCTGAGGCAGGAGGATTGCATGAGGCCAGGAGTTCAAGATCGGTCTGGGCAACATAGCAAGAATCCTTCCACTCTCCAGCCTCTGGCCCCATTTTAAAAGGAAAAGAAAATTAATTAATTAGCCAGGTGTGGTGGCACACCTGTAGTCACACCTACTGAGAGGCTGAGGCAGGAGGATTGCTTGAGCCCACGAGTTTGAGACCAGCCTGGGTGATATAACAAGACTCTGTCTTTAAAAAAAAAAAAAAAAAAAAAAAAAAAAAAAAAAAAAAAAAAGTTTAATAAATTTATGTTGAGCTAATGAATGCAATAAGAATATTGCCAAGATAACAGTACTAAAGGGATGGCTCTGAGGTTCAAACCCAGAGCTGTCTGACTCCAGAGCCTGTACTCTTTACCATTAAACTGATTCTCCAGCTCAACACTGGTGGCTTCAGATGGATTTGTGCTTTATCTACCTCTCTGGTGAAGGTACTTTACCTGGAAGATATGCTTACCTCCGTCCCTGGCCATTACTTCTTGGTATCTTCTGTAGGGCTTTCTGACACCCTTTTATCATCCTTCTTTCATTGGTGTTTCCCAGGGTCTGGTCTTAGTTTCTGCCCTCTTACTCATCAGGACACCTCTTTGAGATCCCTGGCTTCATTACTATCCACATCCTGATGACTCCCCTGTCCATATTTCCAGACATGGCTTAACTCTGGGACTCCAGATTTCTATGTCTATTTGGGATTTTAACTTAATTCTTCATTTCGTATTAGCCTATGTATAATTGCATTATCTTCCCCCGACAATTAGGCTCCATTCCTTGCTCTCTATCTTTGTGAATAGTCCCACACAATCCAAAAGCTTCTTCCCTTTCTTCTTACTAAGACTGTATCTTCTTCTACATTTTAAGTGCCACTACCTCTGTTCAGCCACTTGCTACTTATCTCACAGTTTACTGTATTGCCCTTCCTTCTGTAGACTTCTAAATTTTCTCCCACTACTTATTTTTTCCTCCTGGTTTCACAGCTAATCAATGAGTGACTATATTTCCTAGGCTCTCTTGCAGAGTGTGGCTGGCTGTAAGCCTATATTCAATCCAATACTCTGTGAGCAGAAATGTGCATAAATTCTAGGTCATCTCTTAAGGGAGAAATCTACTTTCTCTAGGCCCTCTGTTTCCCCCTACTGCTCAGAAATAGTAAAAAAAAAAAAAAAAAAAAAAAAAAAAAAAAAAAAAAAAAAAAAGGCATCAACAGCCACTTAGATCCTGGAAGACTTTGGAAGACTTGTGGAGTATGGGTGTCTCCTGCCCTACACAACTACTTTGCTCATAAATTGTTAGGTAAAAGGGAAATGCTCTTCTAATTTCCTTTAGAACACTATATTTTAAGGTCTTTTTATAGAAGCTTAGAATGTACCCTAAAAACTTCATAAAATTAGTTTCTCTAACTCCAGTTTTTACTCCAATCTATCCCATAATTTTAAAGGAGTCTACTCATTCTAAAATGCAAGTATTGATAGGTCAATTTCTTATTTAAAATTTAGAAGTGGCATTTGCTTTGCTTTATATCCAATTTTTCAAAAATAAGCATATATTGATTTTATAATGATGAGGAAATAAGTAAATCCATTAGNAACACTATATTTTAAGGTCTTTTATAGAAGCTTAGAATGTACCCTAAAACTTCATAAAATTAGTTTCTCTAACTCCAGTTTTACTCCAATCTATCCCATAATTTTAAAGGAGTCTACTCATTCTAAAATGCAAGTATTGATAGGTCAATTTCTTATTTAAAATTTAGAAGTGGCATTTGCTTTGCTTTATATCCAATTTTCAAAATAAGCATATATTGATTTTATAATGATGAGGAAATAAGTAAATCCATTAGTGACTCCCTCAAGACTTTAAAATAAAGTTCAAGCTGCTTAATGGGACTAAAATCCCTTCATGTTTTGCATTCTGTCCATTTCTAGAGTCTTAACTTTTGCTACACCCTCACAGACCTCCTGGCATTGGAGTCCCTGGTTGGTGACAGGCCCTTGTATACATCTGCATCTTTACAACTTCTGCTCTCTCTCTCTGGATACATTTTCCGTGTTTTCTGCTAGACTAATGGCTACTCATCCTTCAAAGCTTAGGTCTAGACTCAGGTCAATATTGGATTCTCCATAAACTCTTTTCTAATGCCTAAGGATTAAATACCCCTCATCTGTGTCATGACAGAATCCTATCAGTATCTTTACTGGGCACTTTCCACATTAAACTCCACCAATTTCTCAACCAGACTTTGTCTATTCTCCAATAAAAAATGTGCTCTCAGCCCGGCGCAGTGGCTTATGCCTGTAATCCCTGCACTTTGGGAGGCCGAGGTGGGAAAATCACAAGGTCAAGAGATTGAGATCATCCTGGCCCACATGGTGAAACCTCGTCTCTACTAAATTACAGAAATTAGCTGGGCGTGGTGGCACGCTCCTGTAGTCCCAGCTACTTGGGAGGCTAAAGCAGGAGAATCGCTGGAACCTGGGAGGCAGAGGTTGCAGTGAGCCGAGATCATGGCACTGCACTCCAGCCTGGCAATAGAGCAAGACTCTGTCTCAAAAAAAAAAAAAAAATAAGTGCTCTTATTTAACCAGGTTCTGTGCTTTTTATCGTCATATCTATGAATAGTTGGTGTTCAAGTTTTTTTTTTTAATTTACTGAAGACAATACACATTTTTTACCATAATGTTAAAAGTGAGCTTAGTCCCTACCTATCAGAATTTCCACATTTTAGCCCATATTGACTCCTTATAAAGACATAAAATAGTAAGTATATTTAAATCTAAATGGGATATATAATAAACATAATTAGAAGCTGATTAGAAAGGTATATTTTCTGTTATGTCAGCTTTCCCCAATGACCTTAAAACTTGCACATTGTGAGACTCTAAGAAGTTTCTGAGGAATATTATTTTTGATTATTCAAGAGATTACACTTTTACAAAAACTGAAGATTATAGAAAAGTTTGCAGTGTTTCATATAACAAATAATCAGTGAATGCAAAATTAATAAATGAGTGGTTGTTTTTGGTAAGTGTAGCTTATCAAACATTAAAAGACTGAATATAGTTTACAAATATGCTCAAAAGCCAGCGTTTTGGTCCTTGAACACAAATAAAATTTACAACTTGCCATATTGTTAAAAAATCTGTTAGTTCTTAGATTTCTTTGGTTTGGAAAGCATTAAAAAAAATCCCACAAATTGGAAAAGATTGACTTTCTTTTTTAAACTTTCACATCAAAATTGTATAAGGTTCTTACAAATTATTCTAAAATTTTAGAATGCTAATTCTAAAGGAATTAACATTCCATTCAGAAATAGGGTGTTGGTAGACTTACATGTAAATTTGTTAGTAAAACTGAAACTGTCCCATTTATAAGCTGGTATTTTAAAATTTTTTAAAAAGTTTATATTTTCCTAGACCCTTTATTTCTTGCCCTAGGCCAGGTTTGCACATAAGGACGAGCTCATTAAAAGTAAGTTACTTTTGTATGTTTTACATATATTCATTCGTTAAGCTATTAATACAACCACACTGATACCTTTTCTGCTGCAAATATATTAAGTGCTTACTGATCAAAGAGCAATTGTATAATCAGAGCCAACTGCACCAGTGTACAGTCTGCACAAATGATCGGGTGTTTAGAAAGTCTTTCGCTTGGTTATGCTTTGCTATTAGTAGGGACTCTGGATTTTCATTTTGCACTGGCCTCCACAAATTTTGTAGCCAGTCCTAAGTATAATTTTAAAAATTATCCTAATTTTGAACAAATTGTCAGGGAGTGCATTGTTAAAATGCCAATTTCTAAACAGCTACCCATAAACAACGAACCCAGAGTCCTAGCTGTCTGCCAGGCTCTGTTCGCCCAGCTTAGCTGTCAGGAGTAGCACACGGGTTAAAAGAGAAAGATTCTCCTAAGTGTCAATCCCTCCTGCTGGCTCAAGAGAACAAAGCTGGCAGGCAAAGTGAATCAGATAGCGTACTGTGCACGCCCCAACTTCAGAATACAGTAAAGCCCATCGGTCTAATTTCAGCTTTTCCAGCCCTGGTAGTGCCCCTTTAAGTTTACTAAGTCGGATATACCTGTAAGCAAGCAGTCTAATGTTTTTTGTGATCTTGCTGCTGCGAAAGCATTTAATAATAAGTCTCAGAAGTTGGGAGGTAAGAAGGAAATCTATGATGTCTAATGCCAAGGTGGTGTTCAATGTGTTGAAAGTTGATTAAATTTCCTTTTAACACTCCTTGAAACTGACATTTTGCTACCGTTTAATTTTTTTTCCCTCCAAACTATTTTTTTATACCCATGATTTACACTGATATACAGCAAAGCAGTGGCTATGAATTGGCTCAAAATGATTCTAGGGGTAATGAGCAGGGATTGAAAAAGTCTGCTCGTGTTCATTTAAGGGAAGGAAAGCTAACTTTATCCTGCAACTGCATGCCAAGGCAGGGTCAAAGATTTCAGACTGCTCAAATAGTGCCATCCACATTTTATCGGTTTGAAGTGATAACCGGGTTCCAGAATCCCATAGATTGATAAAAAGAAAATATATTTAAATAGATTAGTGCATTTTCAGCTATCAGTTGCAAAATTACTTGCTATATTCACATGCTTCCATTTTTAAAGTTACATCTGTTTCAATAGAACTAGTCTAAATTTGAAAATTAAGAAATACAGCATATTTGTATATTTTATATCTCAAGTATCCGATTTTTTAAAGAAAGTTGTTGTTTTCATATGCATATCCATTATAGGAAAATGTGGAAGCTGGACCTGAAACCTTATAAATGATAGTGGTGGAGTCTTTGTTGACATATGTAATTAGAGCCTTACAATTATAATGTAACTGCTCAAATAATAGGAAGCAGAATGCCTTGTGAATAGAGTAATGCAGTGTCTTCTACGTAAGTGACCATCAACTGTGACCATTACAAAGGTATTTATTTAATACCAACTGTGTGCATTTTTCCCACATAATTCTGTCTTATTTCTACATCAATGGTTAAAAAATAAAATCCAGCAAGATTTTCTCACACGGTAAGAAGACTCTAAAATATTAACTACCTATTTCTTTTGCTTTTGAGCCAAGCCCAGCAGTTCAATTTTATATAAAGTTCAACTCTATTCTACCTAATATATCTCCTTTTTGGAACGGATTATTTGAAAATGGCATTCTGTGTAGGAAGTACAGAAAACTAAAAGAGCAGAGTATCCATATAAACACTAGAATTTTTTTAAAAATTAGGATAAGTACTAATAAATAAGACTTATTTGTATCCAATAAGAGAAAGTAGGAAAGAAACTTATTTTATACAGGGCAATATCCCTCCAACATACAGAAGTAAGGTATTGTACAATAATTCCCTATATTAAAGCACAGGATGGAATAATCTTAAAAAAATCACACAAAGCCTATCATCCACATTAAATTTCCACTTCTTGTCAAGACTCTAGTGCTTAAACAGATCTTAAGAACCCTAGTCTTTGACAGGTGGTAGGGGATAGAGAATGGACTAGAATAAGGAATAGTAATATCAGAAGATATAGTTGTGGTAGACCTTCATGGACAGAATCAGAATAACAGTGAAAAACTTCTGACCACGTAAGAATAAGTAAATAAATCCAATATATCATCTTCACAACATTTCTTATCATTGCACAATAAATGAATATAAATATGAATGTAAGCTATAACATGCTTACAACCTTTAATTCCACACTGTAATTTATGTATCTCTGATATTTAATAATATTTCCTTCTAATACTATTTAAAGGAGCCTCAAATATTCTTTTTTTCACTTATATATGTGGCAGCTACAGAAAAGAATAATACAAATGATGACTGGTGACTCATATCATGAGCATCATTGCCATAGGTGACAAATTTCCAAATACGGTGAATGACTCTTGATAAAATTCAAACTAAACAAATATGTAAAATCTTTCATAGATTTTTATTGTAACACATTTCTGGAAAATTTAGCCTATGGGGAAACTGTGCACATGTCAAATGGCAACAAATTCTAGACTCAGATAATTATAAATAGTTTACTTTCCCTATATGGATTTTTCATGGACTCTTCCAAATTTGCAAAGAATGTAAGAAATGCACTTCGTGTGGGGGACTGTTCTACTCATTCAAGGCAAGTGACATGCTGTTCCCCTTCACCAATCTTTGTTGAAAAACCACCCTTGCAAATTTCCATACCTTCTAGGGGGAGATACCACCTCTATCATGAAAACTAGGCTCCATCTATGTGTTTTAGTAATTTTTTTGTTTTTCTGAGAAGGGGTCTCACTGTGTTGCCCAGGCTGGAATTCGGTGGCATGATCATGCTCCCTGCAGCCTTAACCTGCTGAACTCAATTGATCCTCCAACCTCAGCCTCCTGGGTACTGGGTAGCCTGGACTATAAGCACATGACACCATGCCTGGCTAATAAATTTTTTATAGAGATGGAGTATTGCTATGTTGCCCAGGCTGGTCTCAAATCACTGGGTTGAAATGATCCTCCCACTTTGGACTCCCAAAATGCTGGGATTACAGGTATAAGCCACTGTGCCAGCCTAGTAATTTTGTGATAAATAATGTAGTCATATTTTCTAGTTGAGGTGTTTATATTTAGACTCAAATATGATACCATTTCTATATGAATTAATAGGGCATTTGTTCACTTATGAGAATCCAGCTTTACTGCTAATGACTGTAAGAAATTTCAAAGTAGAAATGTTAATAGTAACTTACTAATTTATATGACCTGAGGTAGCACATTAATTGGGTAAGCAGTCAGAGAGAGCTGGTTCAAGTCTCACTAATGATTTTTACCAGTTCTGTGATCTAGTGCCGCATGTTTAACCTTTCTAATCTTTCGTCACTTCATTTGGAAACTGGAAATAATGTTGTACTTTACATTTGTTGTGTTTGATAGAGGCAATGCAATTTTATTTTCCCCTGAGACAGGGTCTTACTTTGTCACCCAGGCTAGAGTGTAGTGGCACAATCATGGCTGACTGCAGCCTTGACCTCTTAGACTCAAGTAATCCTTCCACTTCAGCCTACTGGGTAGCTGGAACTATAGGCACACACCATCATGCCTGGCTAATTTTTTTTTGTATATTCTGTAGAGATGGGATTTCGCCATGTTACCCAGGCTGATCTTGAACTTCTGGGCTCAAGCCATCCTCCCACCTCGCCCTCTCAAAGTGCTGGGATTACAGCAATTTTTAAAAACCCTGCTTAACAATTAACCAATATATGTTAGCTATTATTATTCTTGGTCTTATAAAAGCAGCTTTGGATTTGGGCTATGTATTTCTTGACTTTTGCTTCATATACTAAAAAACAAATATGAGGAGATATTAAACTGCATTAAAAGCCATGGGATCTATCAAAGTTGGTAATGCAAAAATCAAAGGTAAAATGTGCTTTATAATGAATGTGATAAGAAAATGTGTGAGACATAAAGAAGCTATTTTCTATACAGAAATAATTTTTAAAAATTGTTACAAATTCCACATAGCAAAGTATTTCCTTTGCCTTTTAGTGTCATGAAAGTGTTTGATTTACTCAACATAGGCTGAGAGGTGCCACAGTTAAATTCTTTCTGCTTTTGTCTCGACACCAAGTAGCAATCGAGCTCAGAGCCATTGGTCGCATGTTTTTCAAGACTGGGTAAGTCGCCTTAGCTTCCTCAAATCTGAGGTAGCATTTTAAAACATTTTTTTTTTTGTTAGATTAAACACATTTTTCTTCTACTTCAAACATCTCAAGCACCTAAATCAAACTTAACCCAAATTATAAGTAAAGATGTAACACGTGTAAAGCATGAATCTACGGTTGTGTCCCCTCTATCCCACAGCATCTGAGGACTTCTTTTACAATAGTCATTTGGAGGGTGAAGTAAGAAAACAAAATACATGTTCCCAATGAGAGTTGTGACTTAAGCATAGGCCTTCCTTTTCCCCATGGCCCTATGTGCCCTTAATTCACAGCAAAGTAGTTGGGCTACAGCTTGTTCGATATTTAAATCTTATGGATTGGTAATACAGTTAGTAATGTATTCTTTTTAACAAAATCTATTACAATAACATTTGTGTATTGTGTCAAGGCTTTTTACCTATAATCTCTAAAACTATAATATGTATTTTAAAACCTTGTTTTAAATGTGCCAATACTCCTCATCACCCCACCACTGTATATGATTAGGGATTTGGTGGGGAACACTGCAACCTGAATTAAGTAATTTGGCCTAATGTTAATTTAATAAAACTGGTTTTACCTAGACCAATTTCTCGGCAGGTTTGGGATTTTACTATAAGTGGGTGATATAGTTTGGATGTTTGAGCTGTTCAAATCTCGTGTTGAAATGTGATCCCCAATGTTAAAGGTGGAGCCTAGTGGGAGGTGTTTGAGTCACGGGAGTGGATCCCTTAGGAATGGCTTGGTGCCTTCTCCAAGGTAATGAGTTTATGCAAGATCTAGTTGTATAAAAGAGTCTGGGCAACCCCCCACCCCACCTGCCACCCTCCACCCCTTCTTTTCTTGCTCCTTCTCTTGCCACATGACATACCTGCTCCCTCTTTGCCTTCCACCATGATTGGAAGCTTCCAAGGCCTGACCAGAAGCAGATTTTGGCAGTATGCTTCTTGTACAGTCTGCAGAACTATGACCCAAACTAAACTTCTTTTCTTTATAAATTAGCCAGTCCCAGGTACTTCTTTATAGCAATGCAAATTAGGCTAATACAGAAAATGGGATTATTGAAAGAATCTTGCAGATGGATATATTAGTCTCTCTTTCTGACCAAGTGAAGTACCTGTTGGATCAGATTGCAGCTTTGTTCCATCCCTAATATCACAGTGCCCATGTCAAGCGTGTATGCCAGTCTTCAACTTTCTTTTTTTTTTCAGCCTCTGCTCTTTATTCCCCCTACCTCAGACCCCCCAGCCCAATTCTGTCCCCCTCCCCCATAGCTCATTTCACCACCTGGAAACAAATGTTATCTAATTTATCTGTTTACTGTCTGTCTTCAAAAGAACACAACGTCCTTTGGGGCAAGAGTTCTGTTTCTTGATCACTATTCTAACCTGTGCCTGGGAAATAGAACATAATAAACATTTGCTGAAGGAATAAACAAAGCAAAGGCTTTTCTTAATCTGTATTTGTATAATCAATGCATGAGACTCTTTTGCTTTTGTTGCCTCAAGTAGTCCACTCTAAAATTATACTTAAATATAGAGGAGTAGATAGAATTAGAGATTAACTGGGGAGCAGAATCATTATGTTATTTAACCCTATGTGGAAACCGGGGAAACGAGAAATCTTAGGAGACTAAATGAAGACAGTCCTTAGAATCTTTCAGTGTACCCTTTCTGCATCCCAGACTACAAAGCCCTGAAACCTCAGAAAGTCAACACACACACATTTGGATTTTCACCAAATAGCTTTCCTAATAGTAATGTCAATCCTATGTATGACCAAAGATATCTCCCTTATATGCCACCTACATCTCTCCTAGGTGAGTAAGCATAGTTAAGACTCAGTCTACCTGTCGTCTCCTAGAGTAGCTAAGGGATAGATAGTTTTTTTTTTTTTCACTTATTGGTTTGGCTCTCAACTATATTCACAAGTCGTGAAAGACTATCAGAGAAAGCCAATTCATGAATACTCACTCCCACTTGGTATAACTGGGAAGTTAGTAAATGACCAGAGAGCAGAAGTCACATATCTCAGAATATGGTACCTTATCAATTGCAATATTTATTGTCAAAACCAAGTGATGCACATTGTAAGGTCACCATATTTCCCCAGGAGGTCTGGGGATTAATAATTGCATAAGCATCCATATAATTTGCATATATTTGCATACCATGCTCAAATTCCTCTGACATTCACATATGTAGAATAAAATAACTACCGAAATATTACAGAGGTTGTAGTAAGGCCAAATATTGAGAAATTCTAGAAGATGTTAAGGGCTGTAATGGTCAGTGTAACAATGGACCACTTTCTTGATTTTGTTCCTCACGTTAGGGACAGTTCCAGAGTGAGTCCGAGAGCACAAATAGAAAGAAAGAGGATTAACATGAAGACTGCTCTTGAAAACGGTTATGTCTAATGTTAATATATCGAATATTTAATTGGTTTAAGGCACCATACTACCTCCCTTAGGAATTGCTTTTGAGATCTTAGATGGTATTGAAGTAGAATTCTGTCTCCACATGGAGCATTGGTGCCAAAATTTCTATAGGAATGAGCTGCTTTTTATTTCTTCCATTGCCATCCTTCTCTTCTAAATAATACCAACATATATACTGAATTCGGAAAAGCATGCTGCAGTTTCAAGTCCTTATTTTATTAAAGTTTAGGAAAATTTACTAGTTTATAATTCTGAGGTTCATAATTTCCCTTTAAATAAGCTATAGGTTAATGTGTAAAAACCCCTGCAGATTTTTTCCTTTGTTTAAATAATATCCTGTAATTCAAGTCAATATACTTTACAATAGCATGTTAAAAGCACATAGGAAAGCAGTTCAGCTCAAAATTAAGGTTTCTCCATCAGCATTTCTACTCACTCTGGCTATTTTCCGATACAAAGCTTTGGTCTCTCCTTTCATGATGTTATTCTGCAGTAGTAAAGCAAGTAACCACAGCTTCATAACGCTAAGCACTCCAGTGGGAAACACAAACAGAGTGCATAAACCAAAGTATTCATTTCATGAGGTTTTATTAAAAGGCTTCACCTCTAAATTGAGCTGTCATACACTGTTGGGAAACTTTTTACCACAGTTTATTTTAACTATGTAAAACATTAAAGGAATGGAATTTCTTCAGCTTTTCATATAATGGACGTGACCTCTCCTACACACCACAAGCAATCTATACCGCATTTAATCAAATTGGCTGGAGAGTAAAATCAGGCCATATGTTTTCCCACTTCCCCCAATTTTCAGAAATGACCCCAACCTCGTTAACATGCTGTAGATTTTCATGTATATCCAGCAAGCTCTTTGGCGTTCTTACTGAGAAATGATACTGCATGATTAAAAGATATCCTTCAGATGAGAAGGACATTGGGTAATTTACAAATCATTCATTTGTGACACAGCTTCATACAGTATTTCAAGGAATTGCATTAACTGCTTTTGCAGTTTCCTCAAATGTTGCTTTCATTTGATGGTGTCATAGGTCATTACCGATTTTTTCCTTATGTAAGCAATACCAACATTCTATTAAAAATACTAATTTCCACTCTACTACAGTATCTTTTGAAGTGGCATGTATAATAAAAAAAATCAAGTTGCTTTGAAATATTAAAGGAATATATTTAACTGAAGGGTTTTCAGACAGGTTGTTTCTCTGTATTCCTGATGACAGAAAGATTTTAGCCTACAAAGTCAATAGTAAATTTTATTAAAGTCATTATTTTCCTGTTACAGGCCTCGTGCTTTAAATAAACTACAGCTGACAATGCTGTCTTACACACTGTCATACTGTAAAATGTCCCCTCTTTATTACCGCAGGGACAACTCATTTAGAACTTTGAAAGTGTTTTCACATTAGAGTTGCTCATTTGCAGAGCTGGCCTATGGCTGTGTTTAAAGAAAGTGGTTCGTACTTCTATTTTTCCTCTAAATATTCTAGGGAAAAATATAAACTTGCCAACACAACATTTTTTAGATAAAGATTAATGTTCCTTCTCCATAGATAAAATATATCTCAATCTTTCCATATTAGTGTGCTTTGACTACTTACGACATTATTTTTCCCACTAGCCCGTTGAGTACAAGGAAGAGCAATACACTTGATATGTATATGACTGCTCTGTTTCAAGAATTTTAGTTTTCCCCTAAATTGTATTCTTTAATAAAGAACGCACCTTCTCTGCATCATCACCTTGATCAACATAATCTTGATCATAGGAAGATATAACGGCCAGAGAGTGCATAATCATCCAGAAAACATTTTCATCAAAATCAACAGGAAAATGTTTATTATTTTGGAGCCATAGCATGTCATCCCAAGTTGGGCTCATTTAACACCCTGCATAATACACATCTTGTCACACCATCCTTTAGCATATATTATATAATTTTTAAATGAATTTTTCTTTTCTTCCCCACATGCATTCAAACTCGCACCTACTCACATACACTACTGTGAAGAGAACAGAAATAATCTGAGAAAGAAAAACAACTTGCCTTACATTTGAAGTCATTTGCATTCAGTGCTACTAAATCCACGTGTACATCTCAACCTCTTTTCCTATTTTAAGGTATTTCTTGAAAGTACATCTATAATGTTGAGGGCTATGAAAACCAGATAAAAGTTTACCCTAAATTCTTCAAATTCACATGGTCAGAATTGCTGGACTCTCATTTCTTCCTTTTGGAGAATAAAGCAGAGCAGGAGAGGCCAGGTGCATGGTTAACTCTCGGGATAGACACGGTTAGATTACTGTCTGCAGATCGAACAGGAGAGAGCTGGGTTTGAAATCAAAGACCTGCCAAGACACGGTTGGTCCTTTCTTCTGCCCTCCAAATCTGGCGTCATTTTATTTTAGCTCATGCTGCATTCAGACCCAAAGGATAAATGAGAGCATGTTTATAAACCTTTGTCCTAGACCAATAAAGACTCGATCAATGGCAGGTCTTTGATTTCAAACCCAGCTCTCTCTTGTTCGATCTTCAGACAGTAATCTTTGCTGCTGGTCTATGCTTACATTCAATTCTTACTGGTATCTATTTCTGTGGACTTTTAGGCTAATTTAAATAGAATGGAGACCATAACATGCCCTGCCTTGGAAAGATGCAATAATTCATTTCAATAATATACTGTAAATAAATAGTTTACATGTAATCCTTATGAAAGGAGAAATACATAACTAACAAATATTTGCATTTTTTTCTGGTTTATTTCTTCTCTATAGTACTACTACTAAGCTATGTTTGGCTATTTTGTATTTAAATTATCCATACTTCTCACCATGTGCACACATACATTCCACATACACACATGCACATATAACACAACCCATGATCTCTTCAATAATTTCAACAACCCTGAATTTTCCCCACATAGCTTCTATAAAGCTTAGAAGTCCAGCTAAATCACAATCATTGGAGTTCCTTATACCACATGGTGTGAACCTAGATGGTATCAAAATGCCTGATTTGTGATGTGTGTGTTACTGTTCACTTAAAAGTGCTTTTACTACCTTTTCTTATCAATGGAAAACTTTCAAGATATTTAAAGGCAGTGCCTTTAAACCTTCTGGCTGCAATAAAGCAAAAATGGCAGGTGGCTATATGAAAGTGGTAGAATATATTTAAAGAAAATCACTCATAGGGAAAAAGTGTAACATTGCTTAGAGTCCATTTATACACTTTCTATTGGGAAGAATGTGTTTTGGAGTGATGTGGGATTCTTTCCATTTGCTCAGTGAGAACATTAGCTGCTTTATAGAGCAATGTTGTTATTTTTAAGAAAGATGGGGAAATGAAACATTAGAAAACCTTCCTAGCAATCAGAAGAGCTGAGTTCAGCAATGATAAATAAAGAGGCCAGCAGGCTAAACTTAAAACCACAAATTCCTTAAATAGAAAAGATTAAAATTCTTTACCATTAGGCAACCTTTTTGAGCAACAGAGGAGATGGGACTTAATGCCTTTGAAGCAAGGCTCCTGACTAATTAGAGAAAAGGAGAGAAACAGATTGTGCTTGCTATTCTGAACAGGTTATTGAATGTGACCAATGCATACTCGTTAAAGAGCTGCAAGATGATATTTTGGCATTCGGGGGAAAAAAAAGGTGAATATTTTCAACTTAGGTCACTGAGACAAGTCTTTAAAATCAGTTTCCGTCAAATTTACAAGAAAAAAGCAAAAAACAAACAAACAAACAAACAAAAAACATTAAAAATTGGGCAGAGGACCTGAGCAGACACTTCTTGAAACAAGACATACATGTGGCCAACAAATATGAAAAAAAAAAAAAACAAAAAACAAACTCAACACCATTGATCATTAGAGAAATGCAAATCAAGACCACGATGAGATACCGGTCAGAATGGTTATTATTAAAAAGTCAAAAAACAACAGATGCTCATGAGGTTGTGGAGAAAAATAAACACTTTTACACTGTTGGTGGGAGTGTAAATTAGTTCAACGATTGTGGAAGACTGTGTGGCGATTCCTCAGAGACCTAGAGGCAGTGTCACCATTTGACCCAGCAATCTTATTACTGGGTATATACCCAAAGGAATATAAATCTCTTGGTGAGGTGTGGTGGCTCACGCCTGTAATACCAGCATTTTGGGAGGCCAAGGTGGGTGGATCACTTGAGGCCAGGAGTTTGAGACCAGGCTGGCCAACACAGCAAAACCCTGTCTCTAATAAAACTACAAAAAATACAAAAAATTACAAGTGGTGGTGCATACCTGTAATCCCTGCTACTCAGGAGGTGGAGGCATGGGGAATTGCTTGAACCCTGCAGGCAGAGGTTGTAGTGAGCCAAGATTGTGCCACTGCACTCTAGCCTGGGTGGCAGAGTGAGACTCTGTCTCAAAAAAAAAAAAAAAAAAAAAAAAAAAACACAAAAAACAACATGAGTAAAAATCATTCTATTATAAAAATACATGCATGTATATGTTCATTGCAGCACTGTTTACAATAGCAAAGACATGGAATCAACCTAAATGCCCATCGATGGTAGACTGGATAAAGACAATGTGGTACATATACACCATGGAATACTATGCAGCCATAAAAGGGAAAAAGATCATGTCCTTTACAGGGACATGGATGGAGTTGGAAGCTGTTATCCTCAGCAAACTAACGCAGGAACAGGAAACCGAACAACACATGTTCTTACTTATAAGTGGGAGCTGAATAATGAGAACACATGGACACATTGTGGAGAACAACACACAGTGGGGCCTGTCATGGTGGGTAGGAGGAGAAAAAACATCAGGAAGAACAACCAATGGATGTTGGGCTTAATACCTAGCTGATGATTTGATCTGCACAGCAAACCACCATGACACATGTTTACCTATGTAACAAACCTGCACATCCTGCACATGTACTCCTGCACTTAAAATAAAAGTTAAAGAAAAAACCCACAAATTTATACATCTCAGAATAAAAGAAATCTGTTTCACTGAGAAGTTAGGTTCGGAACCAAGGTAAACAAGTACTATAATTTGTCTCCTTTTAACTCATACTTGCTATTTTGCTTCCTTGATGAAGAGTAGCCAAAGGATCCTTACCTCCCATCACTCTGGCATTCACTGCCTCCACTAGCAGCTGTGAACTTTTAAATGTCCACATGTCATAAAGGGAAAGCTTTTACAGTTATACCCATCAAAGTTAAAAATTCTCAAAATGTATCACTTCCTACAACAAAAATTACTTATGTTTAAGATGGTAATTACCATGTAAATGTGATAGTTGAACTGATAAATAATTTTTAAAAAAAGAGTGATTTTCACCATGGAAGCTAAGCTGCATCTATGAGAGAACAGCACATACTTGGACTGGAAAATGGTTGATCCACTGTCACCATGTTACAAAGCCTTTGAACTTTTAGGAGGGATGGGAAGCCCTTGCATTTTCCCTATGAAGAACTGAGATCCTGACTTGGAAGGATGGTTTGCTTTGGTGCTTGGTACCCATCAGCAGGCGAGTGGATGAGGAAAGTTTCTTTTTTTGTTTTGTTTTGAATTTTTTAAATTATGCTTTAAGTTCTGAGATACATGTGCAGAACGTGCAGGTTTGTTACATATATATACACGTGCTATAGTGGTTTGCTGCACCCATCACCCTGTCACCTACATTAGGTATTTCTCCTAATGCTATCCCTCTTCTAGGCCCCCACCCACTGACAGGCCCCAGTGTGTGATATTTCCCTCCCTGTGTCCATGTGTACTCATTGTTCAACTCCCACTTATGAGTGAGAACAATCAGTGTTTGCTTTTCTGTTCCTGTGTTAGTTTGCTGAGAATGATGATTTCCAGCTTCATCCATGTCCCTGCAAAGGACATGAACTCATTCTTTTTTATGGCTGCATAGTATTCCATGGTGTATATATGTCACATTTTCTTTAGTTGTGTATCATTGATGGGCATTTGTCTGTCATCGATGGGTATTTGGGTTGGTTCCAAGTCTTTGCTATTGTGAATGGTGCTGCAATAAACATACATGTGCATGTGTTTTTATAGTAGAATAATTTATCATCCTTTGGTTATATACCCAGTAATGGGATTGCTAGGTCAAATAGTATTTCTGCTTCTAGATCCTTTAGGAATTGCCACGCTGTCTCCCACAATGGTTTAACTAATTTACACTCCCACCAACAGTGTAAAAGCATTTCTATTCCTCCAAATCCCCTCCAGCATCTATTGTTTTCTGACTTTTTAATGATCGCCATTCTAACTGGTGTGAGGTCGTATCTCATTGTGGTTTTGATTTGCATTTCTCTAATGACCAATGATGATGAGTTTTTTTTTTTTTTCCATATATTTGTTGCCCTCATAAATGTCTTCTTTCAAAAAATGTCTGTTCATATCCTTCACCTACTTTTTGATGGGGTTGTTTGTTTTTTTCTTGAAAATTTGTTTAAGTTCCTTGTAGATTCCAGATATTAGCCCTTTGTCAGATGAATAGATTGTGAAAACTTTCTCCCATTCTGTAGGTTGCCTGTTCATTCTGATGATAGTTTCTTTTGTTGTGTAGAAGCTCTTTAGTTTAATTAGATCCCATTTGTCAATTTTGGCTTTTGTTGCCATTGCTTTTGGTATTTTTGTCATGAAGTCTTTGCCCATGCCTATGTCCTAAATAATATTGCCTAGGTTTTCTTCTAGGGTTTTTATGGTTTTAGGTCTCATGTTTAAGTCTTTAATCCATCTTCAGTTAATTTTTGTATAAGGTGTGAGGAAGGGGACGAGTTTCAGTTTTCTGCATACGGCTAGCCAGTCTTCCCAACACCATTCATTAAATAGGGAATCCTTTCCCCATTGCTTGTTTTTGTCAAGTTTGTCAAAGATCAGATGGTTGTAGGTGTGTGGTGTTATTTGTCAAGTTTGTCAAAGATCAGATGGTTGTAGATGTGTGGTGTTATTTCTGAGGCTGGTGTTCTGTTCCATTGGTCTATATATCGGGTTTTTTTGTTTGTTTGTTTTTTTGTTTTTAACCAGTACCATGCTGTGTTGGTTACTGTAGTCTTGTAGTATAGTTTGACGTCAGGTAGCGTGATGCCTCCAGTTTTGTTCTTTTTGCTCAGGATTATCTTGGCTATATGGGCTCTTTTTTGGTTCCATATGAAATTTAAAGTAGTTTTTTTCTAATTCTTTGAAGAAAGTCAATGGTAGCTTGATGTGGATAGCATTGAATCTATAAATTACCTTGGGTAGTATAGCCCTTTTTATGACATTGATTCTTCCTCTCCATGAGCATGGGATGTTTATCCATTTGTTTGTGTCCTCTCTGAATTTCCTTGAGCAGTGGTTTGTAGTTCCTCCTTAAAGAGGTTCTTCACATCCCTTGTAAGTTTTCTTCCTAGGTATTTTATTCTCTTTGTAGCACTTGTGAATGGGAGTTCACTCATGATTTGGCTCTCTGTTTGTCTATTATTGGTGTATAGGAATGCTTCTGATTTCTGCACATTGATTTTGTATCCTGAGACTTTGCTGAAGTTGCTTATCAGCTTAAGGAGATTTGGGGCTGAGATGATGGGGTTTTCTAAATATACAATCATGTTATCTGCAAACAGGGACAGTTTGACTTCCTCTATTCCTATTTGAATACTCTTTATTTCTTTTTCTTGCCTGATTGCCCTGGCCAGAATTTCCAATACTATATTGAATAGAAGTGGTGAGAGAGGGAATCCTTGTCTTGTGCCAGTTTTCAAAGGGAATGCTTCCACTTTTTGCCCATTCGGTATGATATTGGCTGTGGGATTGTCATAAATAGCTCTTATTATTTTGAGATCTATTCCATCAATACCCAGTTTATTGAGAGTTTTTAACATGAATGGTTGTTGAATTTTATTGAAGGCCTTTTCTGCATCTATTGAGATAATCATGTGGCTTTTGTCATTTGTTCTGTTTCTGTGATGGATTACCTTTATTGATTTGCATATGTTGAACCAGCCTTGCATGCCAGGGATGAAGCCAACTTGATCGTGTTGAATAAGCTTTTCAATGTGTTACTGGATTCAGTTTGCCAGTATTTTATTGAGGATTTTCGCATTGATGTTCATCAGAGATATTGGCCTGAAATTTTCTTTTCTTGTATGTTTCTGCCAGGTTTTGGTATCTGGATGATGCTGGCCTCATAAAATGAATTAGGGAGGAGTCCCTCTTTTTCTATTGTTTGGAAGAGTTTCAGAAAGTATGGTACCAGCTCCTCTTTGTACCTCTGGTAGAATTCGGCTGTGAATCTATCTGGTCTTGGGCTTTTTTTGGTTGNTTCTTGTAGATTTTCTAGTTTATTTGCATAGAGGTGTTTATAGTATTCTCTGATGGTAATTAGTATTTCTGTGGGGTCAGTGGTGATATACCCTTTATCATTTTTTATTGCGTCTATTTGATTCTTCTCTTTTTTCTTCTTTATTAGTCTGGCTAGCAGTCTATTTTGTTAATCTTTTCCAAAAACACAGCCCCTGGATTCACTGATTTTTTTGAAGGATTTTTCATGTCTCTATCTCCTTCAGTTCTGCTCTGATCTATTTCTTGTCTTCTGCTAACTTTTGAATTTGTTTGCTCTAGCTTCTCTAGTTCTTTTAATTGTGATGTTAGGGTGTCGATTTTAGATCTTTCCCACTTTCTCCTGTGGGCACTTAGTGCTATAAATTTTCCCCTAAACACTGCTTTAGCTGTGTCCCAGAGACTCTGGTATATTGTGTCTTTTTTCTCATTGGTTTCAAAGAACTTATTTATTTCTACCTTAATTTTATTATTTACCTACTAGTCATTCAGGAGCTGGTTGTTAAGTTTCCATGTAGTTGTGTGGTTTTGAGTGTTTTTTCAATCCTAAGTTCTAATTTGATTATATTGTGGTTTGAGAGACTGTTTTTTATGATTTCCATTCTTTTGCATTTGCTGAGGAGTGTTTTACTTCCTATTATGTGGTCAAATTTAGAATAAGTGCAATGCGATGGCTGAATAGGAACAGCTCCACTCTCCAGCTCCCAGCGCGAGTGACACAGAAGATGGGTGATTTCTGCATTTTCAACTGGGGTACCGGGTTCATCTCACTAGGGAGTGCCGGACAATAGGTGCTGGTCAGCTGCTGCAGCCCGACCAGCGAGAGCTGAAGCGGGGCGAGGCATCGCCTCACCTGGGAAGTGCAAGGGGGAAGGGAATCACTTTACCTAGCCAGGGGAACTGAGACACACAACACCTGGAAAATCGGGTAACTCCCACTCCAATACTGCGCTTTACCAGGGTCTTAGCAAATGGCACACGAGGAGATTATATCCCACACGTGACCGGAAGGGTCCCACGCCCACGGAGTCTCCCTCATTGCTAGCACAGCAGTCTGCGATCTAAGGGCAAGGCAGCAGCGAGGCTAGGGGAGGGGCACCCACCATTGCTGAGGCTTAAGTAGGTAAACAAAGCCGCTGGGAAGCTCGAACTGGGTGGAGCCCACAGCAGCTCAAGGAAGCCTGCCTCTCTCTGTAGACTCCACCTCTGGGGACAGGGCACAGCTAAACAAACAAACAAACAAACAAACAAAAAAAGCAGCAGAAACCTCTGCAGACACAAACAACCCTGTCTAACAGTTTTGAAGAGAGCAGTGGATCTCCCAACAGGGAGGCTGAGATCTGAGAACAGACAGACTGCCTGCTCAAGTGGGTCCCTGACCCCTGAGTAGCCTAACTGGGAGACATCCCCCACTAGGGGCAGACTGACACCCCACACCTCACACAGCAGTGTACACCCCTGAGACGAAGCTCCCAAAGCAAGAATCAGACAGGTACACTCGCTGTTCAGCAATATTCTATCTTCTGCAGCCTCTGCTGCTGATACCCAGGCAAACAGGGTCTGGAGTGGACCTCAAGCAATCTCCAACAGACCTACAGCTGAGGGTCCTGACGGTTAGAAGGAAAACTAACAAACAGGAAGGACACTCACACCAAAATCCCATCAGTACGTCACCATCATCAAAGACCA
>NW_016803311.1:4552744-4556541 GCF_001698545.2 Rhinopithecus bieti
TTTTTTTTGCTTTCCATTTGTTTGGTAAATATTCCTCCATCCTTTTATTTGGAGCCTATGTGTGTCTTTGCATATGAGATGCGTCTCCCGAATACAGCCCACTGATAGATCTGGACTCTTTATCCAATTTTCCAGTCTGTGTCTTTTAACTGGGGCATTTAGCCCATTTACATTTAAGGTTAATATTGTTATGTGTGAATTTGATCCTGTCATTATGATGCTAGCTGGTTATTTTGCCTGTTAGTTGATGCAGTTTCTTTACAGTGTTGACGATCTTTACAATTTGGTATATTTTTGCAGTGGCTGGTACCAGTTTTTCCTTTCCATATTTACTGCTTCTTTCAGGAGCTCTTGTAAGGCAGGCCTGGTGGTGAGAAAATCTCTCAGCATTTGCTTGTCTGTAAAGAATTTTATTTCTCCTTTGCTTGTGAAGCTTAGTTTGGCTGGATATGAAATTTTTTTTCTTTTCTTTAAGTATGTTAAATATTGCCTCTTGCCCCCTACTCTCTTCTGGCTTGTAGGGTTTCTGCAGAAAGATCTGCTGTTAGTCTGATGGGCTACCCTTTGTGGGTAACCAGATCTTTCTCTCTGGCTGCCCTTAACATTTTTTTTCCTTCATTTCAACCTTGGTGAATCTGATGATTAAGTGTCTTGGGGTTGTTCGTCTCAAGAAGAATATTTGTGGTGTTCTCTTTATTTCCTGAATGTGAATGTTGGCCTGTCTTGTTAGGGTGGGGAAGTTCTCCTGGATAATATCCTGAAGAGTGCTTTCCAACTTGGTTCCATTCTCCCCATCACTTTCAGGTACACCAATCAAATGTAGGTTTGGTCTTTTCATATAGTCCCATATTTCTTGGAGGCTTTGCTCATTCCTTTTCATTCTTTTATATATTTCAAAAATAAATGCAAAATAAATATATCTTCAGACATCAAAAGGCAGAATTAATTTATCAGTAGCAGATCTATAATGTGATAAATGTCAAAGAATTTATATTAGGAAAAAGCAATATGTAATGGAAATACACAAATGAAGAATAAAATGATGACTATATAAGTAAATATTAAAACTTTACTTTTAAAATTTAAATGTCTTAAAAGACAATTCATTAAAAGGGCCCACTAAATATGCTTTTAAATAATCCTTGAAGAAAATCAAGTGGGAGTATTTTATATGAAATGAAAATGTAAACAGCATCAAAGTTTGTATTATTCCTCTAAAGCAATATTAGAGGGAAATTTACAGCTAGAAATGTCTACATTAAAGAAGTCTCAACTCAGTAGTCTCTCCTCTGCCTTAAGAAGCTAGAGAAAAGTAAAGCAAATGAAACCCAAAGTAAACAAAGAAAAAATAAAGATCAAAGTGAAAGGCAATAAAATAAAAAAGAGAAGCTATAGTGAAAAAAACCAAAAGCCAGTTCTTTGAGAAGATACGTAAAATTGATAAAGCTGTAGCCAGATTAATCATAAGAAGAAGACACAAATTACTATTATCAGGGTTTAGAGAGGCGACATTGCTAATAACAGGATTACAGGATTACACAGAAATTAAAAGAATAATAAGAGAATATTTTAAGCAAGTTTATGCCATTATTATTATTATTATTATTTTTTTTTTTTTGAGACAGAATCTTGCTCTGTCGCCCAGGCTGCAGTGCAGTGGTGCAATCTTGGCTCAGTGCAGCCTCCACCTCCTGGGTTCGATTCTCCAACCTTAGCTTTCCAAGTAGCTGGTACTACAGGCATATGCCACACCTGGCTAATTTTTGTATTTTCAGTAGAGACAGGGTTGCACTATGTTGGCCAGACTGGTCTTAACCTCCTGGCCTCAAGTGATTCACCCACCTTGGCCTCCCAAAATGCTAGGATTACAGGCGTGAGCCACCACATCCAGCCTTATGCTAATAAATTCACAACATAGATAAAATGAACAATTATTTGAATGAAACTGTCAAATCTCACTCAAGAAAAAAATAAATAACCATACATCTATTAAAAGTTTAAAATTATATTTACAAATTTTGCCACAAAAAAATTCCAGACCCAGATGACTTCACAGGTGAATAGTACCCAAAACTTCAGGAAGAAATAATATTAATTTCACATAATTTCCAAAAAAAATTAAGGAAGAAATATGCTGACCTCATTCTATGAGGCCATCATTATCCTGACAAAGACATTTCAAAAACAAAAGGACAGAATAATATTCTTGATGAGTACAGGTGTGACTATTCTAAACAAAATTTTAGCAAACCAGATTCAACATCATATAAGAATATAAATGCCTCATGACCAAATGGGTTTTATTCTAGGAATGATTCAACATTTGACAACAATCTCTATAAATCAATGTAATTCATCAAAGATATAGACTAAGAAAAAAAAAGAACATAGATGACCATCTGAATAGATGTGGGAAAAGCATTTGGTAAAATTGAACATTTCCTTCTGTTCAAAACTCTCAGCAAATTATGAAGATGAGCAACTTCCTTAACCTGTTAAAGGCCATTTTCAACATACTTACATCTAACATCATACTTAATAGTAAAAAATTACATGCATTTTCCCTAAGATCAACAAAAAGACCTGGATAGTCACTCTGATCACTTTTATTCAATTTTGTAAGGAAAGTTCTGACCTACATTTCAAGTCATCACACAAAAAATAAAAGGAATCCAGATTAGAAAGGAAGAGATAACAGCATCTTTATTCATAGACCATATGATTGTCTATTTAGAAATGTGAAGAAATCAACCAGAATGCTAATAGAACTATAAGTTAGTTTAGCAAGATTGTATGACACAAGATCAACTTACAAGAAAAAGCAATGCTTCTATATACTTCTAATAACTAAAATCATAAAATGACTTTTTTTTTTTTTTTTTTTTTTGAGACGGAGTCTCGCTCTGTCGCCTGGGCTGGAGTGCAGTGGCCGGATCTCAGCTCACTGCAAGCTCCGCCTCCCGGGTTTACTCCATTCTCCTGCCTCAGCCTCCCGAGTAGCTGGGACTACAGGCGCCCGCCATCTCGCCCGGCTAGGTTTTTATATATTTTAGTAGAGATGGGGTTTCACCATGTTAGCCAGGATGGTCTCAATCTCCTGACCCCGTGATCCACCCGTCTCGGCCTCCCAAAGTGCTGGGATTACAGGCTTGAGCCACCACGCCCGGCCAAAATGACATTTTTAATTACTTCTTATAATAGCATTTAAAAAATGAAATAGGAGTAAATCTAAAAAGTATGTGTGAGACCTGAACACAGAAAACTATAAAACGTGACTGAAAAAATTAAAGAATACCTAAATAATTGGACATACATCCCATATTTACGGGTCAGGAGATGAAATACAGTTAAGATTCCAATTTGCTCCAGATTGATCTCTTGATTCCACATAATCCCAATCAAAATCTGACCAACTGTTTTTGTAGAAGTTGACAAACTGATTTTAAAATTTAAATGGAAATGCAAAAGATCTAGAATATCCAAAACAGTTTTGAAAAAGGAAATCAAAGTTGGAAGGTCGATATTTTCTGATTTTCAAGCTTATCATAAAGCTACCATAATCAAGACAGTGTTATAGTGATGCAGCAATAAACAGGGATCAATGGAAACAGCATAGAAAATTCGTTAATAGACCACACATAAGAAGAGGTCATTTTTTTCACATGCACACGTATGTTTACTGCAGCACTATTCACAATAGCAAAGACTTGGAATCAACCCAAATGTCCATCTGTGACAGACTGGATTAAGAAAATGTGGCACATATACACCATGGAATACTATGCAGCCATAAAAAA
>NW_016803311.1:4558451-4560833 GCF_001698545.2 Rhinopithecus bieti
GAAGAGGTCATTTTTGACAAAGATGCAAAAGCAATCAGAAAGAGAGTAGAGTCTTTTCAACAAATGGTGCTAAAAGGATTGCAATATTGATACACAAAATTATGAACTTGAATCCATACTTAATTCATTATACAAAAATTAAGTATGAATGTAAAATCTAAAGCTTCTAGAAGATAGGAGAAAATATTTTGCCTTTGAATTAAGTTAATATTTCTTTTTCTTTTTCTTTCTTCTTCTTCTTTTTTTTGAAAGGGAGTCTCGCTCTCTCTGTCACCCAGGCTAGAGTGCAGTGGCGCCATCTTGGGTCACTGCAACCTCTGTCTCCCAGGTTCAAGTGATTCTCCTGCCTCAGCTTCCCAAGTAGCTGGGACTACAGGTTCGTGCCACCAAGCCTGGCTGATTTTTGTATTTTTAGTTGAGGTGGGGTTTCACCGTGTTAGCCAAGATGGTCTCCATCTCCTGACTTTGTGTTCCACCCACCTTAGCCTACCAAAGTACTGGGATTACAGGCATGAGCCACCATGCCTGGCCTGAGCAAATATCTCTTAAACCTGACAACAGAAGCACAATTGATTAAAAGAGGATTAATTGCACTGTATCACAACCAAAAAGTCTTGTTTTTTGAAAGACACTATTAAGAGAATGAAAATATAAGCCAGAGCCTGGAAGAAAATATTTGAAAAACATTTATCTGATGTAAAACTTATACCTAGAATAGAGAGCGAATGCTTACAACTCATTGAGAATACAAATAACTCCAAAATTTACGTGAAAGTTTGAATGGGCATTTTACCAAATAGGATATATAGATGACAAATAAGTATATGCAAAGATTCTCAACATCATTACTTTTCAGGAAAATGTAAATTTAAATCATAATGAGCTATCACTAAACACATTAAAATGACTAACATTAAAAAGACCGAGGGTTGGTTAGGCTATGTTGCAACTGAAATTCTCTTACATTGCTGGTGGGAATATAAATGACACAATAATCACTTTGTAAATCAGTTTGATATTTTATTAGAAAGTTAAACATCACCCATATGATGCCGTCATTCCACTCATAGATATTTGCCCATGAGAAATGAAAACCTATGTCCAAATACTTGTACATGAATGTTCACACTAGCTTTATTTATAACAATGCCAAACTGGGAACAACCAAATTATCCATCAATAGGTGAAGGGCTAAATGACTTGTGATGTATTCATAAAATGAAATTCTATTTACCACTAAAAGGCAATAAATTCATGCAACAACAAGAACGAATTTCAAAATAATTATGCTGAGTGAAAAAAGTCAAACAGAAAACAGTTTCTACCATAGAATTTCATTTATAAAAAATTCTGCAAGATCAAAACTGATCTATCATGACAGAAAACTCATCAGTTTGCCTGCAGATGAGAAAGCTTAGGAATGAGGGAATATTATGAGGACTGATAGATATACTCAGTTTCTTTATTGTGATGATGGTTTCTTATGTATACATATCTGTTAAAATGTATAAAATTGAACACTAAATAGATAAAGTTTACTATATGCCAATTTTATCTCATTATTATTGAGATCAGTTTGATCTATTGTTCTTTTTAATATTTTTTATACATCTGGAAAGTCAAAATTGTGTATGTTTATTTCCTGAGTTCTTCCTTAAGGGACTTTGCTTTTCCAGACTTATCAGAATCCAAGGAGAGCTTATTACTGGACTCACTAGCAATTCTTACTTTTATCTATTTCTTAATTTTTGTTTATTATTATTATTGTGCCAGGTATTGGGCTAAGCATTTTGTTTGGACATTTGTATTTAATTTACCTTTCCCTTTCTTTTCTTTCCTACTTTGTAACTTTCTACTCGATATTTTCCCCAATTCCCTAAATAGCAGATAGGCAACAATATATTTAAAACTTAGGGTACTTTGCTCTCCTTGTTTTTCCTGGGTCTAGGTGTCAGGTCACTTAAGGTTTGTACTGTCCAAATATTATTTTACTCAGAAACAAATGAGAAAATATTAATATGTGGAAAAGAAAGAAAAAGACAGAATTTCAAAATATAACTTTATTATATTGCCTAGAGAGTAGTTTAGCATATAAAGTTTTCTGGACACATAAATCTGTGTTTCTTTACTGTTCTTATTGTTCACTTCTAGTAAGCCTTCTAAAGTGAAGGATTATTGCTAGCCTTAGTATTAGCTCTTCCCTTCAGTGAATTTTCCCACCATTTCCTGATGCTGCATGTTAATATATGCTCTGACTTTTATTACTCTCCATGCGGCTTCCAATCACTTGATATTCTCAACTTAAGAACTATTCCCTCCCTTCCTCCCTCCCTTCCTCCCTCCCTTCCTCCCTCCCTCCCTCCCTCTCTTCCTCCCTCCCTC
>NW_016803311.1:4561210-4568710 GCF_001698545.2 Rhinopithecus bieti
CCTTCCTTCCTTCCTTCCTTCCTTCCTTCCTTCCTTCCTTCCGTCCTTCCTTCCGTCCTTCCTTCCGTCCTTCCTTCATTCCTTCCTTCCTTGCTTCCCTGGTCCCTCCCTCCTTTGCCCCCTCTCTCCCTCCCTCCTCTCTTCCTACCTACCTACATAAACATCTTCTATTTATATTCTGAATGTCAACTGTAATTATTTGCTTTTAGGTATTGCATAACCTGCTGAACATAACTGAGTCTATTGTATTTATGGATTCCTCCCACTCAGGTTATAATTCTTATTTCCCCTGGGGTTCTTTGAAGATATGTTCAGGTGTCTCCCAATTTGAATGGAGCATAAGGATGGCTAACAATAAAAAACAGAATGTAATTTTTATTTAGAGGAATGCTAGTACTCTTGTATATAATTATCATCACTCATCTCATTAGAAAAAAATATTAGGAGATGTTACGCTTTTACTGATTAGTTAAATCCACCAAACAAGGCAAAAAGGTTTATAAACTTTATTTCCTTAGTGTTTAATGTGATATATAATACCTTAGTGAATACTAAAAACTCTAGTGAATTCTCCACTTTACCTGAATCCTGCAAGTGTTGATGAAAGTCATCAATTTTATAAGAAGCTGTCCAGTGCAACTCAGTTCACATTCAGTTTGATAAAATAATATAGGAAGTTTCATCTACAGAACTCTTAGCATTTTAGAAGTACGCATATAATTGGTGATTATTTTAAATCTCAAGTGATAAATTTGAGTAAGAGCAGTAGTAATGAGTTTATCTGAAAATGATCGCCAAGTGAGGAACATATGAATGCACCACACATCCCCATAGCAATTTTTTCCTATTCATCATCTGGATTTTTCCATCATGGTCTAAGCATCATTCCAGAGTTACATCATGCAATCTAGTAATTTTGATTTTGCAATTGATTGAATCTAGCAAGTAACAGTAATCTTCAATGTCATTCATGGAAAGTTTCTTTTAATCTGCTTTTGTAGTTGAATGTTGTTATTCTAATATAAACACATATTTTATTGGTTCTTTTGAATTTGGGATTTATGTCAAATGCAAGTGAAAAAAATCTCAATATAAAGAAAAATCATGTGACAATGACCTCTAAGGACACTAAATATAAATCAAAGTGACTTGGGGAGTGAAAAATTTGCCCTGAAAAAGCCAGCATCAATAATGATGATTATGAAAATATTCATCATACAGAAAAGAGAAGCCAGAAATAAAGTCACACCCTACAGCCACCTAATTATTAGCAAAGTCTGCAACAGAAAGCAATGGGGGAAAGGACTCCCTATTCAATAAATGGTGCTGGGATAGCTGGTTAGCCATGTGCAGAAGAATGAAACTGGACCCCTACCTTTCACTATATACAAAAATTAACTCAAGATGGACTAAAGATTTAAATGTAAGATCTCAAACTACAAGAATTCTAGAAGAAAACCTAGGAAACGCCATTCTGGGCATGGGCCACAGGAAATAATTTATGACTAAGTCCTCAGAAGCAGTTGCAACAAAACCAAAAATTGACACATGAGACCTAATTAAGAGAAAGAGCTTCAGCACAGCAAAAGATACTATCAACAGAGTTAACAGACATCCTACAGAATGGGAGAAAATATTTGCAAATTGCATTTGACAATGATCCAATATCCAGAATCTATACAACATTTGACAACTGAACAAGCAAACTACAAATAACCCCATTTAAAAATGGGCAAAAGACATGAACAGACACTTTTCAAAAGAAGACATACAAGCAGCCAACAAATATACAAGAATATGCAGAAAACACAAAGCATGACTACTCATCAGAGAAATGCAAATCAAAACAATGTGATACCATTTCACAACAGTCAGAATGGCTACTATAAAAAAAGTAAAAAACATAAAACCGAAGCAGATGTTGGCAAGGCTATGTAGAAAAGGAAATGCTTATACACTGTTAGTGGGAATAAAAATTAGTTCAGCCACTGTGGAAAGCAGTTTGGAGGTTTCTCAACTTAAAACAGAACTATCATTTGACTCAGCAATCCCATTACTGTGTACATACACAAAGGAAAACAAATGGTTCCACCAAGAAAGACGCATACACTTGCATGTTCATCACAGCACTATTCACGATGACAGACACGAAATCAACATATATGCCCATCAACAGTGGATTAAAGAAAATATGGTACATATACACCATGGAATACTGCACAGCCATAAAAAAAGAACAAAATCATGTTATTTGCAGCAACATGGATGCAGCTGGAGGCCATTATACTATGTGAATTAATACAGAAATGAAAAACAAACTACTCCATGTTTTTCACTTATAAGTAGGAGCCAAATATCAGGTAATCATGGACACAAAGATGGAAACAATACATACTGGGGACTACTAGAGGGGAGAGGTGGGGAAAGGGACAAGGGTTGAAAATTAACTGTTTGATACTGTGCTCAGTACCTGAGTGATAGGATCATTGGTTCCCCAAATTGCAGCATCACACAACATACACAGGTAACACAGCTGCACATGTAGCCCCTGATTCTAAAATAAAAGTTTAAAAAAACCCAGAAATTGCAACAATAAAAATAAGATATTCATTGTGACAAACATGATACAAAGTCACCAAGCCCAAGCATAGGTCTTGAGTAAGTAGTCCTTTATCCTCAACAAAATATAGGTGGTTATTACGACCTTCAATACATTCACATTTAGATATGCTCTATATCAAGGTGGAATGCATTCCTGACAATCAAGATATTAAAATAAACTATGAGATTAACTAATTTTCATGATAGCCTTATATTAAAGCTTCCTCAGCTATCTTTGCATACATTTAAACCTTAGGTAAGGCTGGGCGCGGTGGCTCACGCCTGTAATCTCAGCACTTTGGGAGGCTGAGGGGGGTGGAGCACAAACTCAGAAGATTGAGACCATCCTGGCTAACACGGTGAAAACCCGTTTCTACTCCAAATACAAAAATTAGCCAGGCGTGACACCTGTAATCCCAACTACTTGGGAGACTGAGGCAGGAGAATCACATGAACTCGGGAGACAGAGGTTGCAGTGAGTCAAGACTGTGCCACTTCACTCCAGTCTGGGCAACAGAGCAAGACTCCATCTCGAAAAACAAAACAAAACAAAAGACTGAGGTAATTTCATTACTCATTTGGTAAGCTTGTAGCTCTTCCCTGGTCTTCCCCCATTCCCGATTTTTGCCTGCATGTATCTGCACACTTAAAATTTATGAATGAGTACTTTCATGTAATGCATATAGACCAGACAAGGCTCAATGTAAGCTTCTGTCACTGCAAAATCATCAGTAGTAGGGTAATAAGTAAAGATGGGATACACTGGTTATTTTTTTTACAATATTGGATTCTATTCAAAGTACTTTTGTGGGTCTTTTTGTCTGATCGATTAATTGTAAAATTGTTTTAAATTCTACTGTGGCAGACTGTTTTGATTAACTGGGCCAGCTGCATTTTCAGTCTCCTTTGTCAAAAGAGAGGCAGGGATGTTCATATTTGTTTTCTCGGCCTACATGAAAAGAAGTAAACATGTTACATATTTTTAGTCAATGAGACAAAACAGATTGGTTTTTAAAAATATTTTCTATTAAAAGGGATAAATCTTGCTTCTGTACTATCCTCCTTCTCCCTGCCTTGTACTTGCACATGCTAATTTGACCTGCAGCAACCATTTTGTCGCTATGAGGCTAGGCAAAAAGATTTGTAAGAAAGATCGATGTGCTAAGGATGACAGATCAGAAAGACACGAAGATCCTGGGCCATTGACGGCATCAAGAAGCAGTTGCATCCCAAATTGCTCTTCCAAGCTTCTTGCTATGTAAGACAACTAAATAGCTTTGTTACCTAATCTTTTCTTGGATGGTTTTTCTAATACCTGCAGGCAAAAAATATCCCCAATTAAACACAATCATTTTCATTTTTTTAAGTAGAGAAACTTATCTACTTAGGAAATTTCAAGTTACAAAATTTTTTTCACTTGAACAAAGGTATGCTTTAAAGAAAGTAAGGTAACTATTGATTAAGAGATGGAGTGAATGGTCATACATGGTTATCTTATGAATAAAATAGACAGGGTCATAGAGTGATTTATGAGTTAGGAATATGCTCATTTTGTTTGTACCTAGTTTTGAAGTATATTGTATTTGATAAGTGAAATATCAATGAGTTATTTAACTTACTAGTTGAAAAGCACATTATTAAAAGGAGAAACATTAAAATAATTAAAAATAAAATTGATGAGAAGACAAATGTTTTGCAAGGCTATGGAATACATAATTTAATAGCAGATATGATTCTGAAGGACAAATGGTAAATCGTGAAAGAAATTAGAACAAAAAATATTAATTAATGAAAAAAATTATTTCAGATGTTGACCAAAGTTTTAGCATCAATGATTGCTACCTGTTCAATTCAATTCAACTCAATTCAGAAATAAGTTTCGGCATTGGTTTGAGAATGTGGTGAAAATATGGCTGCTGCAAAGTTGTTACAAACCAGATTCACAATTCAAGGCCCAACTGAATGTTGACTATGTCAAAATGTGGCAGACGTGGTAGCTGCAGAATAGTTTATTTCACTCTGTTGGAAATTATCAAGAATGAGAGATTATGAGTTCTGGCAGAAATTTCTACTTACTAGTCTCAATATCGCCCTTCTTTAGCAATAAACTCCAGTTTTTAGCTTGGCAAATGGCAGTCCAGAATGAAGCCCACATGTCCCAACCTCCATGGCATTTGTGATCTTATGACTAAGTTCTAGCAAAGGAGGTTATCAAAGTGCCCTTTCAATGATAAAAGACATCCACTGCACACTATTTACCCATCTTTTATCCTAATCGTAGAAATTATATGTGACGCTAAACATTAGTAAGCACCTTGCATCATTAGGATAAAATCACAACCTGGGAATGACTCTGTGAGCTTGCAAATTTAAGTACTACTAACAGAAATTCTGACTTGCTTTCTCTCTATCAACTTAAAATGAGAAGAGTGTTAAAGTCTGGTTACTTTTTTAACATACATACAGAAAGAAAGGAGTTCATTGTGGCCTTATCTTAAGACACTGATTTGTCTGGACCAGTCTCTGTTGTGGTGGATCTAGCCTCAGATATTTGTCTGGACCAGTCTCAGTTGTGGTGGATCTAGCCTCAGATATTTGTCTGGACCAATCTCAGTCGTGGTGGATCTAGCCTCAGAGATTGGTCTGGACCAGTCTCAGTCGTGGTGGATCTAGCCTCAGAGATTGGTCTGGACCAGTCTCAGTCGTGGTGGATCTAGCCTCAGAGATTTGTCTGATCTGACCTCAGTCGTGGTGGATCTAGCCTCAGAAATTACCTAACTACTGCTATTGCAATGTTTGATAGAATCCTTGCTAACTGAAGACTGACTAATGTTGCACATTAACATCTGTCTTCTAAAGAGTAAGTAGCTTACAAATATCTGCCACGAGTGAAAGCAAGATAACAGGTGAGGTGAATGTGATAATAGCTTTGTACATATTGAAGAAGGTGTAAGAGTAGTAACAGTATCTAAATTGTACAGGTTACTCATAAGCATGTCTCCAACTGTTACAAATACACCTATTATGCCTGTTCAGTGACTCCTGGTTCTCTGCAGAGAGAACTGGAGGGGGATAATGGGGAGGAAGAAAAACAACCACCTCCATGTGGATATCTGTTGTAAAATTCTAATTAATAAACTTTATTTTTACCTTTGCTTAAATCAGAAAAAAGCATTCCTCTTAGTGATTTTGGAACAGTTAGAATTCTCTTGCTCAGTAACCCCTCCCAAATCACATGGTTACTTTGCTAGAAAGTTTAGTATACAAAACTTAGTATTGTATATAATTCTTCTATCCTTAAGAATTTTACTTCCTTTATCTATGAACTGTGACTCACTTCTGTGGATAATAATTAGAAAATGAGAGATTGGAATAAAGATAAAATTTAAAAAAATTTAGAAGTGGAGCTTTGGGATAAAGGTGGCCATAGGAGATGATACACATACATTCCCATATAACTTAGGTAGGAGAAGCTGAGACGTTGGCCTACAGTAGCTCATCTAGGGCAACCATTTTTTATTCTAGGGGAAGGAAAGAGAAAACCGAGGCATCTGAAAGAGCAGGGTCTTCCCAGATTGCCTCTGGGATAACAATAAGACTCAGAAAGTATGACCTTCAATTCCTAAAATCAGGTAGCCATTAAATATTTGATGAAGAAAAAGTGGGGAAAAACATCTGCTGTTATAAATATTATCTGCAACAAACCACACAAATTTCTGAATATATTGTTGAAATACAGACAGTGAGATCCTGAAACAAATTTGGCCATCTACTAAAGGTAAATTGAAATTGATTATACAATATTCATTAACATTAATTTAAGATACATAAGTTGGTATCTGGCAACTAGTAGGCTCTTTACTCAGTGTGCTTTCTTTACTGTGCTATATTAGTGAACTTTATGTTTTAAACACTTACAGATTTTCATAGAGATACTTGAGATCCTTAATCTTCCAACTCCATTTCTCCCATAGGATACTAAGTTCCTCATTCACAAATTCTCATACTAAAGACTGTCACAAACCCAGTTCTCCTGAGAAACAACTAATAATACCAACTTTGAAATGCTACATATTCTTGAATGAAATATATCCATGTTAAAAAATTAAGCACTGACATATATTCTAATACAAACATCATTTTTGCATTATTTCTTGACATGGGTTATCCAAAGTTTTTAAAAATCAGTTCTGAAAACGAAAAATGGAGTACACTGTAGCCGACCTAGATATACTTCTCAGTGAAGATTTGGGAGTATGTTCTCTTTAATAATAAAAACTGTTCCACTTAAGTCTTCTAAGATCATACTACTTAAACTAGAACCTGCTTAATCAGTAGATAAAGTCTTAAGTGGTATTTTTTTTTTAAAAAAGCCAGATTTTGTTTTGGTTGAAAGGAGGGGTAAAAGAAGACAGAGCTTAATTAACCAGACTGACAGGCTCCATAGATCTCTCAAGTGTTTAAATTAAGGATTGCGAGTTCTTGAAACTTGACAAGCCAGGCAGGATTGTCACTGCTGCTGTCTGAAGCAGAGGTAAGTGCAGATTAGGCTTGTCCTATCTTTATCATAAGCATTTTGCCAGGATCCAAGAACTTAACACTATGAACAGACTTAAGGTTTTCTTGATTGTTGGAAAGTTAAAGCAATAATGCAATTTTCACATTTTTCAAGTAAGATTACTCTTTTAGCAATAAATATTTGCTATTAGGCAGAATAGCATAATATGTATGAAATATACGTACACACAGATATATCCCTTTATTAAAGGAAAGATTCACTTGTTCTGCATACTAGACTGCAGGTTTAGTGTATTCATATCAGACAGAGATCAATGTGCATTGGATCACTGGACGTAGTGCTTAGGGGCTAGTGAATGTTATTAGCTCCCAGCCACCTGG
>NW_016803311.1:4573710-4698499 GCF_001698545.2 Rhinopithecus bieti
TCTATGAGGTAGTGTAGTACTATGGATAAATGCAAAGCAAAATAAAATAATGGAGAATAAAGAGGTTTCTAGTTAGGATGTCATAGACAAGAAAGATCTCTCTGTGGAGGTGGCATTTGAATAGAAATCTCAGTGAAGGCAGGGAAGAGCTCATGCATTTATCTCAAAGGAGAGTTCTAATCAAAGACTGTAAGGTTCAAGTATATTTTTACTTATTTAGAAAAGAAATAAGGATATTATTGTAGGTAAAATGGAATCAGTAAGAGAAAGAAGGATTAGACATAATGTTGGAAAGTTAGGCCAAGCCCAGATTGCAGAGGATTTTGTAGGCCTTTCTGGACTTTGCCATTTATTCTGGGTGAATGAAAGGCTACCACTTGAGGTTGTATATATTTTATGTTACAAAAACATATTGATTTATATGTGGAAGAAAACCTGTAGTGGGGCAAGAGTGGAAGCAACTTGAATAGGCATGACTGTCTCAATGAGAAAAGGGGCTTGGGATAGGTGATTGTAGCGGAGCTGGTAAGAAATAATCAGATAAGGGATATATTTTGAAAGCAGAGCCAAAGGGTTTGTTTATAGATTACTGGTATATACATTAGAGGGAGAAGTCAAGAATAACTCCACATTTTTTAGCCTGAGCAAGTAGTTAAAGATGATGTCACAAATGCAGATGATGTCACAAATGCAGATTTGACATAGCCAAGTGATGCAAGCAGAGGGTCGTACATTTCTGCTCATGCTCTTTATACTTTACCCTTACCATGAGAAGATATGCCTGGGCTAGCCCCTCTGACGCTAGAAGGGCAATGGTAGATACAGGGTCAGCCACAGGTGCATGAGTGAGCCCAGCTGAGTGCAGTCTTAGAGATCAATTAAACCCCACAGGTAAGTGAGCCGTAAGTGTTTATTGATGATTGACTCTGAGTTTTAGAATGGTATTCAATGAGCATTATTGTAGCAACATATAACTGATAGATGAGGAGTACTGTAGTATTTAGAGATCTGGACAAGAAGGAAGATTCACAAAGGACACTGAAGAAACCACACTGAGGAAAACCAAGACAAATAGGGTTCAGAAACCCAGGAGGTAAAAATGGTTCAAGAAGAGGGAAGTGATCCACTGTGACAAATTCTACTGAGAGTTCATGTAAGATGAAGGCTGAGGATGGATTATTTGGCAAACAGATTTTGTTATTTCCTTCATTAAAAGTGTTGGAAGAACCTAATTCAAGTAAACTTTAGAGAAAAGGGTAGGTGAGCAAGTTAAGATAATTAAGAATAGTGATTTTTGCTCTAAAGGGCAGTGGAGAAATGGGCTCATGCTTGGAAGGGAATGTGAGTCCACAAAAAATTTTTTAGATGGTTCTATTTTGTTTTAGATGGTTCTATTACTGACTGTTTATATGTAGATAGAAATCATTTAATTCAAGGAGGGAATAAAAGAGATGACACAGAAGAAAACAGAGGCAATTATTATAGAATAACTGAAACTTTAAGTAGGTAAACTGGAATAAGATTCAATAAACAGGAGATGGGCTTGCCATTAGGTAGGAGAATGAGTAATTTGCCCATATCTACAGGTCTGAAGGCAAAGTATAGCAGGAGTTAAATGAAGGTATGTTGGTAGACTCACCAGTAAAACAATGAAGTTTCCTTCATAGTGCTTTATTTATTTTTTTTTAAATTAAAGAATTAAGAAGTAAAATCGTCAGCTGAGAGTGAGGAAGAGGTATGCGGTAGATAGAATTCTCAGATGATCCCCAATGAGGCTTACCCTTGTATACTCTCTTCTTTGCGCATGGGTGGAACCAGTAATATGATACTGCTCCTGTCTTTCTCTTGTTACAGGGCAAAAAGGAGGTTGTCCAGAGTGGACCCTGACCTAATGTAGTTAGCTCTTCACAAGCAGAATTTTTTTTGCTCCCCATTTTGTCACAGAAGAGAAAATTAGAGTGATGTATGCTGACTGATCTCTAAGAAAATAAGCATTCATGTCATGAGCTGCCTATGTTGGCCACATGGTAAGACGCTGTGTATGGCCTCTAGAAGCTAAAAGTGGTCCCTGGTCAACAGACAGAACTAAAATGTGAACCTCCATCCTACATCTGCAAGGAAATTAATTCTGCCAACACCAGTGACCTTGAGAGATGCCCTCAGTTTCACATGAGAACCGCAGCCCTGGCCAACACCCTAATATCAGTTCGGTAAGATCCTGACCAGAGAACTCAGCCAGGCCATACCTGGATTTTTGACTACAAAAACTGTGAGATAATAAATGTGTGTTGTTTTAAGTCTCTAGGGTTGTGGTAATTTGTTACTTAATCATAGAAAAACTAATACAGGGTGTCAGAGGTATGAGTACAAAGAAAAGCGGATCTCAGAGAAAGGAGAAAAAGCTGACTGAAGAATATGGAGACTACCCGGGCAGGATGGGGAACCCATTCAGTTTGCAGTTGAAAATTTAAAGTGAGATTTGTTAGAATTGGGAGCTTAGACAAAGACACAGAATAGGTTAGGAGTTAGATTTAACTCGGATAGCAGATTAGCCAGCTGCACACATGTAAGGAGAAGGAGGCAAGGGAGAGAAAGTTATACGCAAAATAATGATGATTATGTTAGACCAAGTTATTTAAACAGATAGCACGGAAGTAAGGACAAGACAGGGTAATATGCAGTGAAAACTTATGTTCCACCGGTTGAACATCTCAGTGAGGCATTAAGATTCATAAGAGAATGTCAGAGCGGCGCCGCCCTCCGCCTCCGCGGCTGAGGAAAGCAGGAGGAGGTGGTGGCGGCAGAAAGATGCTGCTCTTTGGCGTAAATTGCAATCGATTAGGGATCGTTTCTCAGAATCAAGTTAGAAGTGAGAGTTCAGATAAGTGAGGCCGCCATTGCTGCTTTGAACACCTCAGAAGGGGAGAATGGATTTATCAGGAGTGAAGAAGAAGAGCTTGCTAGGAGTCAAAGAAAATAATAAAAAGTCCAGCACTAGGGCTCCTTCACCTACCAAACGCAAAGACCGCTCAGATGAGAAGTCCAAGGATCGCTCAAAAGATAAAGGAGCCACCAAGGAGTCGAGTGAGAAGGATGGCGGCCGGGACAAAACCCGGAAGAGGCGCAGCGCTTCCAGCGGTAGCAGCAGTACCACATCTCCATCCAGCTCCACTTCCAGCTCAGGCTTCCAGCACAAGCACTGGCTCAAGCAGTGGGCTCCAGCTCTTTCCTCAGCCTCCCAGCCGCTCAGAAGCTCCAGCCACCTCCGCAGCTCCATCTCCAGCAGCTCTTCCGGCTCTCCAAGTCCTTCTCGGCGCAGACACAACAGGAGGCGCTCCTGCTCCAAAACCAAACCACCTGAAAAGAGATGAAAAGGAGAGTAAAAGGCGGTGAGCCCAGCTCTAAGCCCACCAAAGTGCATATTGGGAGACTCACCAGAATGTGACAAAGGTTCACATCACGGAGATATTTTCCACCTATGGGAAATTAAAATGATTGACATGCCTGTGGAAAGTGATGCACCCCAAGTGTGCAAAGGGCTATGCATACGTAGCAGTTTGAAGAATCCAGATGAAGCTGACAAGGCGCTGAAGCACATGGATGGAGGACAAATCGAATGGCCAGGAGATCACTGCCACTGCCGTGCTGGCCCCCTGTGGCCTAGGCCACCCCCCAGGAGTTCAGCCCTCCAGGAGAATGTTGCCACACCGCCATGTGCGTAGGTCTCCCCCGTGGATGAGGAGAAGGTCCAGCCCCCCGAGGCGCAGGTCTCCCGTGCGCCGGAAATCACGCTCCCCGGGCCGCAGCCGCCACAGGAGCAGCTCCAGCTCCAACTCCTCCCGATAAACAGGCCACTGAAGCTCTTGCCCCCGTAACTTATACCCCACCCAGCTCAGTTTTGTCACTTTTCTAGCCAAAGGAAGATCAGTAGGAAAGCAAACCCTTCACTCAGGCAGAATTTGCAGGCAGCAGTCAGCACCCCTCTGCCGGCCGGGCTCTGGGTGCAGAAGTGCTATTGGTTTGGGTGTTGTGTGCCTGTCAAGATTCCCTCCGGTTTTCTGGCTAGAAAGCTCACCCGTTTCCAGTTTCTAAGAGTCAGTTCAGTGGCAGGGCCACCTGGGACAAGTGAGGCTCTGGGGGTGGTGTGACCCTTCCTGCCTGGGAGCACACTTTTCTCTTCCCTGGTGACCTGAGATGGTGGCCAGGCCGTGCCCTTGCTGTTGCTGGGCAGTGTCGTTTTGGAAAGGGAGCCGTCCCCAGCTTTAGTGCAGTTGCCAACTCTGTTAGACCCGGCTTCTCGAGGCCTCTTCCGACTTCAAGGGTCACACCCCCCCCCCAAAGATTCTCTCACCCACGGTAGTTTCTGTGCATGGTTCTGTCTGTCCGTGCACCCATGCACACACCCCACCCTACCACCCTACTCTGAAATTGGCGAGTGAGAGCCAGCTCTGCGGGATCATCACGCAGCCATGGTTGTGCCTGCCCTTCATGGTGGTCTTTCAGGTTATCTTGGCAACATGTACATTGCTTTTTTTTTGTTGTTGCTTTTTTGCTTTTATTGGACAGTCAGTACTATAAAATTTCTCTTTGAGTTTTATACTTTTGTAGCATTTTAGATGACATTGTGTTTGTACTTTGTTGTGTAGAGTGGAAGAATTGTGTTGAATAAACCCAAGATTGAAACAAACAAGCAAAAAAAGATTCATAAGAAGTGGATACTCATGGGAGTAAGCTGAAAAGATAGGAGGCTGCAATTATGAATTCTTGGCCATTAGATTTTATTTTGATAAGATCCTTTGTCCATTATGCATCACTTACATGAGTTTTGACCTAAGTATGCACTACTTGAACTTCAGGGCTCTTGAACCTCCCCTATCTGAGTGGTGTTGCACGGTTTAGGAGTTCCTTCCCCTAACTCAGGGGTATAGTCCTCTTGAGTACAGAAGCCTTGTTTCAGGAAAAATTTGGCTATTAGTCACACATACCTTACTGTGAGTGTTAGTAATTCAAATATTATCCACAATTTTGAAATAAAAACTTTTGTCTTTGATAAAGAAAATGTTGATCTCAGAAATTCAGAAGAAAAAGGTATTTTTGTTTTCTAAAAACTGGAGGACTTTTGAGATGCCTCTAATACAGGAGCGGGCAAACTAGGGCCTCTGGGCCAAATCTGTCCCACCACCTGTTTTCGTAAATAAAATTTTATTGGAACACAGCCACACCAATTTGTTTACATATTGTCCAAAGCTGCTTTTGCACTACAACGGCAGAGTTGAGTAATTACAATAAAGGCTATGTGTCATGCAAAGACTAAGGTATTTATAAACAAGTTTCTTTCCAGAAAATGTTGCTGACCTCTGCCCTAATATCACCTCACATATGCCAGTTGAGTTTTATCCTTCTTTCTCAGCATCTGTGTTACAAATTCTTAGAAGTAGAAAAATAGAAAGTTGGGAAGATAACAACAAAAAAAACTTAAAGGGGTACTGTAAAGGTACTATGGTTTTTTGCCTGTAACTTTGGAAAAGGTGAGAGAAACTAAAGCAGTTCATGTAGGTGTCTGAACAGTGATACTCTTTCCTCCGTGCAGTGTTTTATGAGAAGAGAAGGAATTGAGGTTTGTTCAAGAAAGGGTAATGTAATCAGAACACTCTGGTATGTTCTGGCACGCTTTTATAATCTGGGATACTGCTCAGATTTCTTAACCTGTTGTGTCAGGTTTTGTTTTTGTTTTTTTTAAAAAAGACATTCATTTATTCCTGGGTACCCAGACAGTGGCAGTATAGTTCATTTGTACTTCTATCATATAAACCTAATTATTTCCTATATCTGTTGAAGGATGGGTTGTGGATTGAAAGGTAAGGTGAGCCAACATTGTGCTTCCTACGACAAGAAGATAAACACTAGAGAGACACTCTCCTTCACCTTGTCTGAGGCCAGCCAAAACTATGCGAAACAACTTCAAAGCCACATCACAAAAGAATTCCAAGGGACCTCATCTTTCTTAAAGCAAAGCAAAGTATAGAGGTATGTACACAATTATTGTTAATGTGACTTTTCTCCCTTTTTCTGAATCAATCTTACTAACATTTTAAAAAATACATATTTTACAAATATTCAAAGAAACATCTTTTAGTTTTAATAATTATTTTATTGGTTTTATTTGGCTGTTTTTTACTTTTTGAATTTTTTTATCTGAAATGTTATGGTCTCTTTCTTCAACATTGAGCTTACCCTGCTCTCTCTTTGAATTCGCTGTGAGTATCCTGTTGAGTTTACATAGCAGATGGCCAATTTTTATGAATGTTCTAAGTAGACTTGAAAAAAATTGTATAGTCTCTATTCATTGATTACAGTGTAAGAAAAATTAACAGTTTTGATTACATATTTGTCAGTTGTGGTTTGAAAGTTAATCACTATGTTTCAACTATTTTAATGCTTCTCCTTGCATTTTAACATGTATGCTTAAGTCCAAAGTCATTCATTCCCATTCTATTCTTCCCCCAAATAATGTCAAATCCTTAAATATTTAACTCCAATACCCCTCTTTCATCTTTAGTGTTTTGTGTAGCATTTCAATTTCTTCCTGTTTTCTGAACTTCACAGAACTAACTTTGTTTCACAGACAAAGATGGAAGCTTCTTTTTTCTTCTGTAGTCTTTTATTCTGTTGGGAATAATTGAAAATTTTCTGAGCCTCTCTTTTCTCTTTCATCCTCATATTTAATCAATCACTCTTGATTCAATTTCTTTATATCTCTTGAATATATTTTCTTTTTCTCCACTGTCATTTTACTCTCTTTCACAGAAGTAAAGACTACCATTATTTCTAGCCCAGAGCACAGTAGGGGCACTTAATTGCCACCAGTATGCACATTTCTAACCCATTGTGCCCATGCAGCAGCCAGAATGGTGCTTCATAACACAAACATGACCTCTTGCCTAAAATCATTCAGAGGTGCCCATTGCTTTTAGAAAAATCTAAATTCCTTAACATGTCTTAACATGCTGTTATCTCCATTTCTACAGCCTTGTTTCCATCCACTTCTTCTCATATTCATTCTGTTTCCAGTTGCTCTGAGTATCTTTCAACTTCTTGAACACAGCAGGCTCTTTCATCTCTGGGCTGCTACGTGAGTATTCCCTTCTAACTGGAGCTCTCTTGTCTGCTTTGACTTGGCTAATTTTTATTCATCTTTCAGACCTCAACTTTGAAGTCATTTGCTTTAGGAAGACTATTATGCAGTAACTTCTAATCTAGGTACGGTTTTCATAGTTGTTTGGTATTATACTACCTCTTCGTAGCTCTTGGCCGACTTGACTATAATTGCTTTGAAAAATATTTTCTTTCCTAGTAGACACTAAGACCTGTGATGGTAAGAATCCAGTCGGCTGGGCTTGGCATAGAAAATCACTTAATAAATATTTGGTTAATAAATGTTGAATGGATTTTTCAAAGCAGAAATTGTTAAATGTAGATTTCTATCCTGGTGATATGCTTATGTGGGAAAAACTTATATTAAGAAATACACTGAAAAACTACTCTAGAGGAGAAATTGGTAAGAAGTGTGTTTATCTTGTATCCTACCAATGGGGAGGTACGGAAACTTCACAAATAAAGCAGTAAGATGAGCAGGTGACCTTGCACCTTGATAATTACATGAAATAGAGAGCACAGCATCTTCTCTATAATGATACAAATGGCAAGAGAATATTGAGAGCTATAGCAAAAGAGGGAAAATTGTAGCTGAATATTCTCTCTAGAACTCAGGGAATGTATGATCTTGAAATAAATCACTTAATCTCTTGATGTCTCATTTTAACTATTGAGTATATAATGAATGATTATTCTTAACTACTGCATGGGGTATTGTGAGACTTAATTTGCTAATGTTTATAAAGTGCTTCAGATTGTCTGATTAAAAGTATGAAGTATCATCATTATTATACTATAAAAGAGTATGTAAAATTTTATTTTAATTTCATAAATATGAAATTATACCTTGCTACTTTCACTTAAAATATTCTGAAATTCATACACACAGATAGGTGCACGTTTGAATCTAGGTCTCCAGGCATTCACGTTAGCCGCTCTTATTTCTGACTGTAGACCTTGTCTGCATTTCTGTTGTCCAGGAAGTTTACAAGACTTTGGCTGAAACTGACTTGAAAGGGCATACTCCTTTTTTGTTAAATTACAGTCCACATAAGTTGAGAGTGCTGTATTATGATTGCTTTCTCTTTCATTTCAACCTTTCCTGCTTTGGCTAATTATTTTCTCATTTCTAAATGTGATTAATTTTCTGTAGAAGGCAATATTCTTCCTAACCTGCAAATACCTTCTCACTACAATTTTGCACCTGGTTAAAGAAAGTTCACAGGTTGAATTACTTTTCCTTGAGGCACTTTCCTGGAGCTCCACTTCCTGGTTTCTCTGGCCAGGTTTCTGCCCAGCCTGCTGCAGACCCTGGAAGTGTATGCCGGTCCTGGGGTGCTTCCTTGATTTTCTAAATTCATTTTACCTTCATGTTTCTGGGTTTACTACCTGTTCCTCCAGAATATTACTTAGAAATAGGTACACAAGGTGAAATTTTCGTAATATTGCCTGTGTAGAAATGTCATTATTTTATCTAAACAGTTGACTGACAGTTTGAATACACACTTCCAGCATGAAATCATATTCAATCCAAAGGTTATGCTATTTCTCCATTTTGTTCTAGTTTCAAATATTGCCACTTTTATTTCTGATCTTTCACATTTTTTCCTTCTAAAAGATTTAGGATCTTTTTATTCTCAATGTGTGAGCCTGAATGATGATGCATATGGGTGACATTTTTTCATTTATTTTGTCTGGCACTTGATCTGGCTACTTGTGTCCTTTGGTTATTTGAATCTTATGTATAGTTTCTTTGAATTTTTGCTCTGCATTTTCTTTCTGAAAATTTCATTACTGGATACTTGGAACCTCTGGACTTATTCTCTAATTTTCTTATCTCACCCCTTATTTATTCCATCACTTCATCTTTTCTATTTATTATGAGAAGCTTAATCATGGTTTTCAGCTCTAACTTTTTAAAAAGAAATTTTTTTAGTTACTTTATCTTGAATATACAAGAAATATACATGTTTATCTCTGGTTGTTTCTCTATTATGATATTCTGTTTTATTTCATGTTTGAAAGAACTTTTAAAAAATTGTAAATAGATATGTGTGTATGCATTGTATGTACACAAATATATACATGTGTTATGTGTATACATCCATATGAATGATATATACCTTATATGTTATATATCAATGGTGCTCAAATATTTTGGTCTTAAGAACCCAAATACCCAAAATTCTTAAGGATTTCAAAAAACTTTTATTTATGTAGGTTATAAACATTTGTATTTAATATATTAGAAATTAATTATTAGAAATTAAAACTGAGTAGTATGTAAAACATTTATTCATTTAAACATAATAACAAACCCATTACATGCTAACATAAATATTACTTCTAAAATTTAACTATATTTTCTAATACAAAAAGAATATCATGAGAAGAGTAACTTTTTGAATATATATATATATTTGCACATCTCTTGAATATCTGGCTTAACAGAAGAGGGCTGGATTCTCATAGCTACTTCTGTATTCAATTTGTTGTGATATCACATATTGTATTGCCTCTGAAAAACTCCTCTACACACCCAGGAGAGTATGAGAGTGAATAAGAAAAGAATATCTTAGTATTATTATGAAAATAGTTTTGACCTTGCAGGCTCCCTGAAAGGGCCTCAGGGACTCCCTAGGATCTGTGGACCACACAGTTTAGGATCTGAAGCTGTTTGTACAAACACATGTGCATGGACACATGCCCTTCTAAAAAAATTATCTAGTCTTTTTTTTTTTTTTTTTTTTTCCACTTTTTTAAAAGGCTTTTGTTTGTTTTGTTTTGGTCTCTCTTTTTCATTAGAGACTTCTCAAATTTAATAGTAGTTGCCTGACAGCCCACATTTAAGAATAAAATAGTAATTGAACACTGTGTTTAGAGAAACAATTTTCAAGGAGTGAGTTCATTCTGGGGCAGTGATTCTCAATCCCATTTAAACGTAATGCTCAACTTTTTTTTTAAAAAAGAAGGCAAATATTTTATAAATCTGTACTTATTACCCCGGGATGTAAATCATAGCATACTCTAACATATCAACACATATAATTTCACCAATAACAATATCACACCATAGTTGTAATGTGAAAAGGAACTAAGCAGAAAGTAACTTATAATAAAATAATATGCATATCCATTTGTAACTCATCAGGCATAACTACTTTACACTTTACTGTGGATATAAGGAAATAGATGCTTGCATATACATGTAGAATCTCTGTGTGGGTGGCAGCTATAAATATAGACTGATGATATAGGTGTGCTGGTGCTTAATATTGACATCTTAAATATCATGAGTAGCATTGCTATTTTTTAAAAATAAATCCTACTGTGTATATTTATGGTGGTCAATATGATGTTATGGGATACATACAGATGGCAAAATGATTCCTATAGTGAAAAAGTTTAACATATCCATTATCTCCCATAGTTATCTCCCATTTCTTTTTTTTTCTTTTTTGGCAAAAGCAGCTAAAACCTACTCATTTAGTATGAGTCCCATATACACTACAATTTTATTACCTACATTCCATCATGTCGTACATTGGATCTTTAGACTTGTTCATCCTGCATATTTGCTACTTACTTTACATCCTTTGACCTATATCTTCCTATTTCCTGCCTCCGACTTTGACCCTACTAACCACTGTTTTATTCTCTATTTCTGTATATTTGACCTTTTTTGTTTGTTTGTTTAGGTTCCACACATAAAGAGATCATGCAGTATTTTTCTTTCCATGTCTGGTTTATTTTACTTAGCATAAATTGTCAATCTTCTTGTGACAAACAGCAGGATCGCCTCCTTTTTAAAGGCTGAATAATATTTCACTATATGAATAAATACCACAGTTTCTTTATTCATTTGCCTATAGATATTCATTATGTTAAATGAAAACATAATTGTACATAAATGAGATACAATTAATTCTACTGATAATAGGGCATCTTGCTATTTGTTGAGTGATCTTTGTACTTTCATCTCCCTTAGATGCTTTAATCATTTCCTGCTCAGGTTAGAGGTAAAATAGCTACAATTAATTCGGACCTCAGCAACTTCCTTCTTTTCTTTGGGTGCAGTCTATGCTATACTCTGTCTCTGAATTTTGCACCCTACTTCCACCTATTTAGATGCTTTGTGGAGTTAGTGGGATGTATGTATGTTTTAACACTCTACACGACTCTAATAGGAAATAGAGAAATAAGGTGTTTTTACGTATACGGTACACCATACTGGCTGAAAAATGTCGTAAAATGTAAGAAGAAAAAAATATAGTGGCACAAAAACTTTGTCGATCCGAAAATAAGTAGAATCATGGAATACTGTAAATGCTCTTCCACTTAATGGATGATTTTTGGCAAGAAAGGTACTCACTCTTTAGTTCTTTTCTAGTTGATGTAGAAAGAAACACATGTGAAATTAGACATGTCTCACACTCACATATCTTTATCTAAAATCAAGAAAATGTGGTTCCTTTATGAAGTACTTCATTACAGCAATAATGTACTTTGCTGTTTTACATACATTATTTTTTTATCTACATACTGCCAATGCAATCTAGAATAACCTTTCAAATATTAGTCAATACATAGTTTGGCCTATGTTATATGTGAAAAAATAAGGAATGTACTGCTTTTATCAAATTGTCTATCATTAGAAACAAAAGAATACAAAAGCGCTTGAATTGAATGAATACATTTGAATTAGGTAAACTTTTACTTTTGCAAGTAGAAATCTATGTCTCTTTAATGTTGTTCTTAACTTTCTGCTTTAGTCATTGAAGTTATAATAACCACATAATGCTACCTTTTAATCTTGTATCCTGCATAAGACTTTAGGAAAACTTTTATTTCTGGAAAAGAAGTTATGAGACTGAAAGCATTATTAAAGCAGTTTTTTTTTCTTATGTTAACATTTTCCCAACTAATAAGGGTTCTCTCTTGTTACAATGTGAAAGTAACACACACTGGGTATCAACACACTTTCTCCAGAGCTATTTCACCCATGAGAGATCTCTCCAGTAAAACTGAAATCACCTCAATTATTCCAACACAAGAAGTGTAATGTGGTGTATTGATTTAAAAGTGAGGGAAGAGATGAAAAGCCAAATAGAAAATGGTAAGACCATCTACAGGTTAGGAATAGAAGCCACCACCAAGCAATAAAGGGAAGACATGGTGTTAGAGCCTAGGGACAAGGTTCACCTGCAACGGCTTCAACAGTGGGTTTGTCTGGCAGGAACAGGAACCACTGAGATGCAGGTGCTGCTAGAGATGCTTCTGGCAGAGAGAAAGGAGGAAAACCCTGCCTTCTCCTTTCCTTCTACTCACCACTTTTCAGCCAAGGATGCTCATTGACCGACTTTAACTAGAAACCAGCTCATGTGGAATCCTGGGAATAAAACCTGTAGATGTCACCCTTCCCATGATGCAGAGTCCAGGGAGGGGGCAGTGAGAAAGATCTTCCTAGGAGTAGGTCCAGGATCAGTACCAGCCATTCCTTCTACTATTGAGCATGGATGCTCATCTTTCTACCCACACTTGCATTTCATACAAATGTCATAATTTAGCATAAACGGGTCAATTAAAAAATGACTTACTGCTCTGTCATAAAGAGAAAGCTGCTGTCAACTTCTCCCAGGGAAATCAAAACTCATCCACTCTTTGACCCTCCACTAACATTCTTGTTGGACAGCCCAAACCACTTGGCATCTCATGATTACTCTTTACAAAGGTCCACTAGGGGCCAGAAGTTGCTTCCATGAAGAAGAGCATTTACAACAAAAGGAGGCTGTGACTTTACTCCAGAATCTTAGGAGTGTGCATTGTGATTCTTCTTTTGAGGCTTACCAGAGGATCCACTTAACATCTTCATCGAATGCCAAACCTTGAGCATTATTGGTATCTGCTAAATCATAAGGTTTACGTGGCAAGGCAGCTTGTATGCTTGAATCTGCTGGAGTTCTTTCTCCTACTCTGGGATCAATTTAAAAGTAGCAAAAGTAGAAATCTTATAGCTTATTTAATAAATGGATTAAGGATACAGACAAAAATGTGATGTGTATTGGTAAGAACCAGCAACACATCATACTTTATTCCCCTATGATCAAGTACATTTGATGCACTGGTTCTTTCAGAAATTTTATTTACCAACTCTAGGTACTGAATTGTGATAGACTGCATTAGTATTCCCAATTCATCTCCCTTCTCTGTAGGCTTGTCCTTTGCCAAGTAGGTTTTGCACATAAGATTATTTTTTACTTTTTTATTTTTTATTTTTTATTGAGACAGATTCTTGCTCTGTCACCCAGGCTGGGGTGGAGTAGCACGATCTCAGCTCACTGCAGCCTCTGCCACCTGGGTTCCAGCAATTCTTGTGCCTCAGCCTCCCAAGTAGCTGGGATTACAGGCACGCACCACGCCCAGCTAATTTTTGTATTTTAGTAGAGACGGGATTTCGCCATGTTGGCCAGGCTGATCTTGAACTCCTGACCTCAAGTGATCTGCCTGCCTCGGCCTCCCAAAGTGCTGAGATTACAGGCCTGAGTCACTGCACTGGTCAAGAGTGTACTTCTAAAGGAAGATCCTACTACCTTTACTCTTTCAGGTGCTCCCCCAAAAAGTTCACTCTGCAAATCTTCAACACAGAGTGTGTTTCTCTGGGAAGTCAATATAAGACAGCTGGCGTGAAGACTTGTTTAAGGAAGAAAACCATAAAACAAGATGTTGGAGGTGGAGCACTGGAGAGAGATAGAACACATGCTGTAGCAGTGCAGTTGCTGGAAAAACATGGATGAGAAAACAGTGAAGGAGGACTCACTGGTGAGCGAAATGTCTCTAGAGTTTGAGAGAGTGAAGGGAGCAGTAATTACAAGAACAATGGAATCAGAGGTCCTTTCTGAAGGTCAATGAGAATTAGGGTCATTCAAAAAAGACAGCAAAGGTTGTGGGTGACCATTTAGCAATTGAAGGAGAGGCATGGAAGTCAGAAGGCCTACTTAGTGGCATATAAAGGTATTCATCTGAAACCGGAGTGCAGCAAGGTGAGGAAAAAGCCTGGGAATTAACTGTAACAGTGGCAGAACTCCAAAAAAGGTTGAATTCTCAGCCCTGGAAAGTCTGCTAACTATGGTGGGGGAAGAGTGGGGTCTTGACAATTCAACCTTCTTTGAGAATTGGCCCTGAGAATTGTGATTACAATATTTTAGTCAATGCAATCATAAACCTTGATTTTCAAGATCTCCCCAAACCATTTGTGTTTTAGAAGTTGCTCACTAGTTCATATTAAAGGTCAACTTTCCCTTCAATCTACCTTGCTTGAGGCAGTTGCAGGGGACTCTGCTTTGCAAGAAAATCAGTGCTTCCCATCTCAGGATCTACCTGCATTCACCTCCCTCCTTGGTTACCAGACCAATAAGTAGGGTTAAAGTACTGTATAATTCAGATGAGAAAGTACTGGGATTATTAAGGGTAAAAAGGAACTTCAAAGGAGTTGTAGAACCTAATCACCATGTATTAGCAGAAGCTGGGAAAGCACATGGGCTGGATCCTGAGGATGCAAGATTGAGGAAGCATGGGCAGAAACAGTTAAACTGTATAGCATTGACTGGGTCAGGTTTCTAGTCAGGGAGGAAACTGTTAGTGGAGCCTGGAAAAAATGAGGAGGGTATAAAAGGCTAGGGCAATATCAACCCTTGAAATCTGGTTGCAAAACATTTGTCAAAGCTATGGCCTAAGATAATCTAGAGCGTAGAAAATGTACCTGATCTAAAGTAATGCGGGGGGACAATTTATCAAAGCTAAATGTTGAAAGCATGACTCTGGTCATACTGCAATTGATTAGTTATGATAAGAAACTGATGAGTTCAGAAGAGAAGGAGCTAGTTTTTAAGTATAATGTACAAGTCCTATAGAAAGACCAGAAATAGGAGGTTGAAAAATGAAATTGTTAACATCAATTTAAAAGTAAGACCACTAAAATGCAGTCTTTAGGAAAAGGCCAATCTAGTGAGGCATGGCTTCAAGACAAAGGCCAAATCATGGGTGTGGCAATGAATTGGGAAAAAAAGGAAACTAAAAGTATACTTCAGATTAAAGAGCTGGTGTGATTAGAATGAGTGAAAACCAGAAGGACACAAGAGTTGGTTCACTCCTCATTGCCCTCATTATCAAATCCAACCTTCTTAATGTCACTTATAATGCACATCATCAACTTGTTTAGCTTAATTCTCTAGCTTCATCTCAGCATTTTTTCTTCAAACTTTATGTTCCAGATATACTGACCTACCTGAAATTTCCTGTGCCATTCTTTTTCCTTCATATGAGCCTCTGCACTGACTTTGGACCATTATTTATCCATCTTCCATTTGCCCCCCCAACTTTCTTTAACACCATTTTTTTCCAAATTTTCGATTCACAGTTTACATGGGCAAGTTTGTTACCTGGGTATATTGTATGATGCTGAGATCTGAGGTGCTGATCCCATCACTTAGGTAATGAGCATAGTACCCAATACTTTTTTAACCCTTGGCATTCTCCCTACCTCCCACACATAGTAGCCCCCAGTTTCTATTGATGCCATTTGTATGTCCATGAGTGCCTAGTGGTCTGCTCCCACTTACAAGTGAGAACATGAGGTATTTGGTTTTCTCTTTCTTTCTTTTTTTTTTTTTTTTTTTTGAGATGGAGTCTTGCTCTGTCGCCCAGGCTGGAGTGCAGTGGCACGATCTCGGCTCACTGCAAGCTCCACCTCCCAGGTTCACGCCATTCTCCTGCCTCAGCTTCCTGAGTAGCTGAGACTCCAGGTGCCTGCCACCATGCCTAGCTAATTTTTTGTATTTTTAGTAGAGATGGGATTTCACCGTGTTAGCCAGGATGGTCTCGATCTCCTGACCTCGTGATCCGCCCGCCTTGGCTTCCCAAAGTACTGGAATTACAGGCATGAGCCACTGCACCTAGCCTTTGGTTTTCTGTTTCTACATTAATTCACTTAGAATGATGGCTTCCAGGTACATCCATGTTGTTGCCATGCACCCTTTCTTATGGTTGCACAGTATTCCATGGTTTATGTACACCACACTTTATTTATCCAATCCACTCTTGATGGACCCCAGGTTGATTCCATGTCTTTGTGATTGTGAAAAGTGCCACGATGAACACATGAGTGAATGCATATTTCTTTTGGTTTAGCACCATTTGTTATTGTCCTACACATATCTGCTTAAATCAGAGTGATGGCAGGTGGATTTCATAATCTATGACAAGTCTAATAAACTGGCCATGCCTTCCCAAGGAACTAAGCAAAGTAGGGTAAGAACAAGTCTAGGGTCTATTGGACTAGCAATGTCCAACAGTTTGGGAGAATGCTGGTATATATATCATGCATTGTCCAACTATTCTTGCCTACCCACTACTCCTTCTCATAATTTTCCCTGATGCTATCTTAAAAACTGTACTTTTCTTATGTGTTTGTGTACTATGCTTTGCTTATTTCTATCATACTATTTGTGTTGCATCATATTTTCTGTTACCTTGTACATTGTCCCACTAGTCAGCATTTTACTTATAAAAAGATAGCATCTTGTATGTTGGTAAATCTCTAGTGTCTGACACAGTGCTTTGCACATAGAAGTCAGTACATGAAACGCTTGTTAACTTAAAAATAAGTTGTCAGATTTGAAGGACTTAAGAAATAATGAAGCTTGATTGCTGGATGTGTTGTCTGTATATAATAAATATCGTCTATGTCAGGGGTCCCCACCCCCAAGCCATGGACCTGTACTGATCTGTGACCTGTTAGAAACTGGCTGCACAGCAGGAGGTGAGTGACGGGTGAGCAAGCATCATGGCCTGAGCTCCGCCTCCTGTCAGATCAGCTGCAGCATTATATTCTCATGGAAGTGCGAACGCTATTGTGAACTGCTCATGCCAGGGATCTAGGTTGCATGCCCCTTATGAGAATCTAGCTAGTGCCTGATGATCTGAGATGGAACAGTTTCATCCTGAAACCATGCCCCTGCCAATCCCCTCCATGGAAAAATTATCTTCCACGAAACAAGTCCCTGGTGCAAAAATGTTGGGGACCACTGACCTAGGTAATCAGAAAATTAGTTTATAGTCAACTTGTAGAGATCTAACACATGTAGAGTGTACCCAGGAATGGATCATTGGGTCTTTTTATGCCTCTAAATATATTTGCCTAGTGCCTTAAAAGGAGCAAGCTTAAGTAGCTTAGAGTTGTATTTTGGTACCATTTTCTCCAATTTATACGTAGGTAAGACCCTTAGAAGGTCAGTTCTGGTGTGGATCATATAGGTGATGCCATTCCGTGAGGGCTAAAAAAATGTCAGCTTCCCAACCACATATCCTCCCTTCTTTCTTCCTCTCTGCACTTATACCATAGCCCTAAATTAAAATATTTTGAACAAGTAACTAGCAATGATTTAGAAGTCATGACGCTATTTCCATTTTTTCTTTTCTGATAAGCTGCAAAAAACCCATTAGCTTTATTAAATTAATTGAATTTAATTTATTATTATGAATAATTTAAACAAATTAAAATTAAGTTCACAGTAAGGACTGGATTAGTTAAAAAATTAGCTAGCTGACTTATTAATTGCCACCTTGATTTCTTTTTTTTTTTTTCTGTTTCTGCAATTTAAATTAAAGCCTCTTGAATCATTCTAATAGTTCTGTCGTGTTCTATATACCAAAAATGTGTTCATGTAGACATCTTTGTTTTCACTCATTCATTAATTTAATGATAATTTTTGAATGCCTATCACAGTCCAACTACACTTCTAAGTGCTGGGATACAGAGATAAACAAAACAAAGTCTCTGCTTTCATGGAATTACATTCTAGAGGCAAGACATATAAAACAAATTAATAAATCTGTATTACAAGTGGTGAAATGACTTGAAAAATTCTATGATCTACAGAGTGATTGCAGAAGATGTCTCAGAAGTGGCGATTTGAACATAGACATCACGAACATGAAGAAGTGAGAACCATGAAGGTAATTTAGCAAAGTAAGTTAGATTTTAACTTTTAGTATTTTAACCTGAGTAATTTGATTAATTTGGGTTCATCCTATGAGGCCAATTAATAAAATGATATTAGCATTGTTATTACATGGTGTCTGGCATTATAACATATACCAGGAAAACCATGAGTTTGCAAAGACATTCATGTTTCTTATTAGAATGTTAATGACAAAGAAAACCATACTTCAGTTATTAAATATTTAGCAGATATTTTTAAAATTCAACACATATTTGTTGAATTCTTGTGTGTGGAGAAGTATAGACATGGAATTAAAAGGCAAAGAGAGTAAAGAAAAGTCCTTGATGTCAAGAAAGTAACAAAATGAACAGAAAGTCTGACACATGAATACAAATAATTATAAAAATAATACGAATAGATGGACAGAAAATGCTGTGTAGATTTAAAGGAGAAAATAGACACATTAAGTAATAAAATAATAATAATAATAATCACAGTAATTGTGTTACTGCTACTACTAACCTCTACAAATTATTCTATTTTTATTTGCTGTTGACAGATGAAAGAAGCATTACCATTTGGCTAATGGATAAAAGTAATCCCTGACCTGTTGAGGTAGGTTGTCCATGGGTCTCTAGTACAATTAGGCCCTGCTATTTGCATTAAGATAGCCCAATAAAGAATCCAGTCTAGAGACTTTGTGACTGTCCACTTTGAAGTGGCGGAGTAAGTATACAAACTGACTCTGTTTGAAACCAGAACAGAAACCCTATACTTTGAGAGGTAATTTTTGAAAAGCTTTGTATTTGATATAGTAAAGAATATGAAAGGAGAAAAACCTACACAAAGTTTTAGAAAAAAGGAGAAAAATCAAGCAGTAGGAGATGAGAAAGTATGAGGATTGCTTACAGATCCTAAAATGCTTTTGCTTGATTTGAGTGAAGCAAAGAAGAGGTAGATAACACTGAGAAGTTTTGTAAAAATATCTCTTTAAACTCAATTTAATAAGCATTAGGGCAAGTCAGTGCAAGATTTTGAGGTAGAGTTTTGACAAAACAGGAACTTTCTTTTGTGAAACTGTATTGTGAATAGGATAGATTAGTAAAAGAAGATATTAAAGCAAGATGATCAATAATAAATGCCATATTGGAGTAGAGCAGTATTTTTTTCTGACACAAAATTAGGGAATTTTATTTTGGCTTTGAGGACAATTGTATTAGGAATGGGTGACAACTCTTAAATGTAAAAACAGGTTGCCAACCTCTATGTGTTCATTTTGTAATTTATGATCATATTAAAATGGCTTTTAATTTTAGTTTCATCCAAGTCTAAGAGTTAGATGGTTCCATTCGTTTAACTGCTAGGTGAAATCATTCTAAAATGTCCTTATCCAAGTCTCAAACTGTTAAATATTCCAGGTGTTTAAGAGCAAGTCTATGATAACTCCATTTTTATCCTCCATGATTTCCAAAATACTGCTCTGTGATTGCCTTCCCCATTCTCGTCCTTCTATATTCCTTTTGTAGGCTATGAGAATCTTGTTTGTTTTCTTTATGCCTTATACTTTTTGATTTGTTTTGTGCTTTCCAAATTTGATTAATCAGAGCTTCATAATCCTTCACTCATTTTATTTGTCATCTTAACAATTTCAACAGCATGAAAATCTCAAACAAACAACCCCATCAAAAAGTGGGCAAAGGATATGAACAGATATTTCTCAAAAGAAGACATTCATACAGCCAAACAGTACACATTCGAAAAAGATGCTCATCATCACTGCGCCTCACGAGAAATGCAAATCAAAACCACAGGTGAGGATACCATCTCACACCAGGGCTTTAGAATGGCCGCCAATCATTAAAAGGTCAGGAAACAACAGCGTGCCTGGAGAGTGATGGTGGAGGAAAATAGTAGGCACATTTTAGCCACTGTTTGGTGCGGATTGTAAACTGTTCAACCATTATGGGAAAAACAGTATGGCGAGTTCCTCAAGGATCTAGAAACTTAGAAGTTAACCATAATGACCCTAGCCATCCCATTACTGGGGTGGTATCACCAAAGATTCATTAAATCATGCTGCCCTATAAAGACACCAGTGCACACATATGCTTTATTATGGCACTATTCACAATAGCAAAGACTTGAACTCAACTCAAATGATCCATCAGTGACAGACTGGATTAAGAAAATGTGGCACATATACACCATGGAATACTATGCAGCCATAAAAATGGAATGAGTTGTGTTCCTTTGTATGGGCATGGATGCCAGCTGGATAACCATCATTCTCAGCAAACTATCGCTACAGAACATGAAAATCCAACATCGGCATGGTTCTCCACTCATAGGTGGGAACCTGAACAATGGAGACTCACCTTTGACTCGGGAAGGGAACATCACACACCGGGCCTATCCATGGGGGTTGGGGGAGGGATTGCGATTAGGGAGTGTATACTGACATGTACAATGACGAGTCTGATGGGTTGCTGATTTTGACGTTGTATGGGTGCAGCACACCAACATGGCACAAGTATACATATGTAACAAAACCTGCACCGTTATGCACATGTACCCTGGAACTTAAAGTAATAATTAATAATAATAATAATAATAATAATAATAACAATAATAATAATAGAAGAAAAAAGAAAATCCCAATGCCATCTGGAAATGTGCAGATATTAATATTAGATAATGTTCTTCAATTTTAATACCAGTTTCTGAGGTTACAACATCAATCCATCCATTTTTTGATCAACCATATTTATTGAGAGCCTATTATATTATCAACCACATTGAGGTACAAAGGTAAATAAAATGCCCATGGCAGAGAGTTATTGTGTAGAGGAGATAGACAAACATAAATTCCTGTAATATGCTACTAATATAAATGTTATGATTAGGAATGAACAAAATGCTGAGTGCATATAGGCATGGAAATGCCAAATTCTCCCAGGAGATGCTAGCAAAGACTTTGCAGAGTAGGTGGCCTGATCTTAAAATATGAGGGTAAATTCATGAAGCAGAAGGGTAGAATAGGATACATGCTGGAGAAACAATGTGTAACTGTATAAAGTTGTTGGGACATAAAAAGTAAAGGAGAATTTGGAAATGGTAAAACTTTCAGTGTGAATGCAACATGGAGATCCTGGAAAGGTTTGTCCTGAGGAGAAGCTGAAGAAGAAGATATGGCTCAACTGAGGAGGTTATAGTTTGCTTGGATTTAATTCTTACTAATGCAGAATTAATAGAAATTTCAATGGTAGAGTGATGTGATCACATTTTTTTAAAGGGAGATAACTTTGGAATCCATTTGGAAACTTAATTAAGTATAAGAGATTAGTGAAAATATATCAATTAGGAAGCTATTGGAATATAAAAGATCATGAGGATCTTAAGGGAGACGGTTCAAGTGTGGGAGGGGTGAGGAAAAGAAAAAATACAAAGACAGAGTTTCATTACCACTTGAATACGAAGAGAACAAGAGAGCAAAATTTCTAGGCTGCTTCTGGAATTTTAATGTTGAAGGAGATGGTTTAGATGTTACTGCTTTAACCAACACAAAAGAGTGAGCATAAGTGTAATATGAGTAGAATAAGTGAACTGTCACTGGACACATTGTATTTGAAAAGTTTGTATGAAGGAGATACACATAGGTAGTCAGAAATAAATCTCTAAGTTGGAGCTTGATAGAGATTTTAGAGCTATCAGCAAGCATCTCGGTCAAAGCAGGAAAACTTGGTTGAGAGCACTGATGGAAAGCAGTATGTATATATTGTTAGCTTATATTATTTCCTATCTCATAATTAGTGCCAAACCTATGATTAAAATTCTTCCCTAATACCTAGTTGACTTTATAAAAAATTTTAACAATTAGTGATAGTTTTAGTCAATAATTTTTAAGTGTAAATAAATAAATTCACTGGGTATCTTCATTTACAGACATGTTTCTTCAAAGATTTCTAAGGATTGTATATAATAACTTCCTCTTTCAGAACCATAATAGCTTCTGTGAATGAAGTTAACTGCTTATGTATTCAATTACAATACCCTTGATTTCCTAACTTTCCACTTTTAACAATTTTTTAAATATAAATATGAAATCTCCAGTTTGTAATTGCAGTGTTCTCTGAAAATCTTTTCATTCATGGCTCACAGGAAATGTATGTCTTTCAAAGTGTGTTTTTTTTTTTTTGGTATTAGTTTTTTACCTTACACTAATCCACACTTATAGTTTAACTCGGTTCCCCTTAGAGCAATGACACACACAATATAGTTGGCTTGAATAAAATGTTCTAACCCCGATACTGAACAAACTGTAACTGACAGACTTATGGGGGAATTATAAATATCACTTTATGTTTATTTGTGTCTTTCTCCAAACAATTGATTGTCAATATAGTCAGTAATGCACTGATTAAGTACCATAGACTTGGGATATCTGACTCTACTACTTACTACTTAGGTAATCTGGAAATGTTAGTTATTCAGCCTCTCTCTGAACATCAGTTTGTTACATGCAAATATGGATATTATGTGAGACACCCATATAAAACAATATTTTATTTAGAAGTTACTTTATTTGGTTATTTAGGAGTAAATGGATTTATTTCAAAGCCTTTTCTATATTTTTTCTTATGGGTTTCTACAAAAACTCCACTGTGGGCTTGCTTAATGGTCCACCATATTGTCAGCTCTAGTAAATATCTCATATGTACCCGAAAGGAATATGTTTTCTGTCATTTAGGGGTTCAAGGTTTTTCATTTGTCTCTTAGGTTTAATGAAATTATGTTTTTTAAATTATACTTTAAGTTCTAGGGTACATGTGCATGTAATTATGTTCTTTAGCCTTCTTTATTTTTTAAATTGAGATGAAAGTCTTATAGCATACAATTAACCATTTAAAACTGTACAATGTAGTGGTATAATATTTAGTGTATTCACAATGTTGTACAGCCACCACCTCTTTCAATTTTAAAAATCCTTTATCACTCCAAAAAACACCCAGAACACATTAAGTTATTATTTCCTATTCTACCTCCTTTCATTTCCTGGTAATGATTAATCTGCTTTCCATCATTATAAATTTGCCCATTCTGAATATTTCATAGGAATGGAATCCTAAAAAATATGACCTTTTGTGTCTGAAATATTTCAATTCAAAGAATGTTTTAAGTTTCATGCAAATAGTAGCATGTATCAGCATTTCATTCATTTTTTATGACTTAATAATATTTCATTATATGTATATACCCCAGTTTTCCCTTTCACTCATTAATATGCACTTGACTAACTATTATGAATATGCTGCCCAAAACATGTGTGTATAGTGTTAAACAAGTAAGGAATGTCAATAAAGTGATAAATATTATAAAAGGGAACCAAGTAGATATTCCGGAGATAAAAAGTACAAGGGCTAAAAAATTCACTAGAATGGTTTAATGGCATATTTGACAGGCAGAAAAAAGAATCAGTGAATGTGAAGATATGGCAAGTGAATTTATCCAGTTTTAAGAGTAGAAAGAAAAAATAAAAGAAAGAAAAATAAAGCCTAAGTGAACCGTGGAACACCATTGAGCGTACCAACATACACATCATGGGAGTTCCGGGAGAAGAAAATAGAAAGAAAGGATTAGAAAAAGGTGTTTGAAGAAATTATGGCTAAAATTTTCCCAATTTGATAACAGATGTATCTATCCATCAGTCCATCCAGGAATCTCAATAAACTCCAAGCAGGATAAATTCAAAGAGATTAACACTGAGAGACATTATAGTTAAATTGTCAAAGGTGCAAGACAAGGAGAAAATTTTGAAAGCAGCAAGAAAAAAGTAACTCACTTTTTTCCCCTTCCTTCCTTCCTTCCTTCCTTCCTTCCTTCCTTCCTTCCTTCCTTCCTTCCTTCCTTCCTTCTTTCCTTCTTTCCTTCTTTCCTTCTTTCCTTCTTTCCTTCCTTTTTTTCTTTTTTTGTCTTGCTCTGTTGCTCTGTAGCTCTGGCTGGAATACAGTGGCATGATCTCAGCTCACTGCAATTTCCGTCTCCCAGGTTCAAGCAATTCACCTACCTCAACCTCCTGAGTAGCTGGTACCACAGGTGTGCACCACCATACCTGGCTAATTTTTGTATTTTTAGTAGAGACAGGGCTTCACCATGTTGGCCAGGCTAGTCTCAAACTCTGGACCTCAAGTGATCTGCTCACCTCAGCCTTCCAAAATGCTGGGATTACAGGCATGAGCCACTGCACCCGGCCTCAGAAGTAACTTGTTTTATACAAGGGAGCATCTATAAGATTTTCATCTGATTTTTTTTGTTTGTTTGTTTTTTATCTGAAATCATGGAAGCCAGAAGGCAGTGGGATGACATGTTTAAAATACTGAAAGAAAAAAAAATGTGTTAACCAAGAATTCTATATCTCCAAAACTATCTTTCAAGAATGAAAGATAAATTAAGACATAACCAGATATGCAAAATCTAAAGGAGTTTGCTACAAATAGATGTGCCCTACAGAAATTGCTAAAGATCATCCCTCAGGATGAAATGAAGTGACAGTCATTGCTTGAAGCCATGCGACAAAACAAAGAACACTGGTAAAAGTAACTACATTGGTAAACATGAAAACCAGCATTATTGTACTTATTGTATTTTGGTTTATAATTTCTTTTTTTCAATATAATTTAAAAGTTAGATTCACAGAATAACAATTATAAATTTATATTAATGGGCACACAATGTTTAAAAATGTAATCTGTGAATATAGCAATATAAAGGGAGAGGTACCAAGATGTATAAGAGCAGAGGCCTTTTGTACTATTTAAGCTTGCATTATTCAAAATAGATTTGTTATAAGTTGTTATAAGATGTAATTGTAATACTCAAGGTAACCAGTAAAGTAATAACCATAAAATATGCAGAAAAAAGGAGAACAAAATGTATACTGCAAGAATACACCAGATACAAAAAGAAGACAGTCATGGAAGAATTGAGAAAAAATATAAGATATTCAGAAAACAATAGCTAAATGGCAGAAGTAAGTCCTTCTTTAGTAATTATTTTGAGTGTGAATCAACTAAACTCTTCAATTAAAAGGTAGAATGTATTACAGAAAACAAGACCCATCTATATGCTGTCTATATATACATGCTACATATGTAGATAGAAAGACACACAAAAAAAGATGCATGTAAAAGGATAGACAAAGATATTTCATGCAAATAGCAGCCAAAAGGAGTTTGGGTGGCTATATTATTAATGAACAAAATAGAATTTAAGTCAAAAATTTACAAGAGATAGAGAAGGATATTATATATTGGTAAAAGTTCAGTACATCCATGAGATATAACATTACAAACATATACTCATCTAACAACAGACCTGTAAAATATATAAAACAAAAAATTGACAGAATTGGAAGAGGACAAAAAGAAATGGAAAGAAAACCAATGTTCATAGATTAGAAGAATCATTATTGTTACAATGTCCACACTACCCAAAGTAATCTACAGATTCAATGCATTTTCTATGAAAATTCCAAGGGCAATTTTTGCTGAAAAAAAAAAAAATCCTAAAATTTGTATGGAACTCCAAAACCCCCCAAATAGCCAAAGTAATCTTAAACAAGAAGAGTAAAGCTGGAGGCATCACAATTCCTATTTTCAAACTATATTAATCAAAACAGTATGCTAATGACATAAAAAAGAAACAGAGACCAATGGAACATAAGACCACACATGTGACCAATTAATTTTCAACAGCAGCACCAAGAAACACAATGGGCCAAGGATAGTCTTTTCAGTAAATGGTGTTGGGAAAATTGGATATCTAAATGCAAAATAAATAAATAAATAAATAAATTCAATCCTTATCTTTTACATATACAAAAATCAACTCAAAATGAATTAAAGACTTAAACATAAGATCTACAACCATACAATTTCTAGAAGAAAACAAAGTAGTAAATTTCCATGATGTTGGTCCTGACAATGAGTTTTTGGATATGACACCGAAGACACCAGCAATAAAAGCAAAAATAAATAAGTGGGACTACATCAAACTAAACAGCTTCTTCACAGCCAAGGAAGCAATAATCAAAATAAAAAGACAACCATAGAATGGGAGAAAATATTTGCAAACCAGGTAGCTGATAAAGGGTTAATATCCAAAATGTGTAAGGAAACTGTCCCACTCAGTGGTAAAAATAATAGTAATAATAATGTTAACCTTACTAATCAATGGGCCAATGACCAAAATAGACACTTTTCCAAAGACTTACAAATGTCAAACAGGTATATTAAAAGGCACTCAACATCAGCAGTCATCAGAATAACACAAATCAAAACCACAATGTGATAGTCACTTATACTTGTTGGGAGGGCTATTATCAAAATATCAAAAGATAGCAAGTGTTGGCTAGGATGTGAAGAAAGGAGAATTCTTATACATTGTTGAATGTTATACATTCTTATACATTGTTGAATTCTTATACATTGTAAATTGGTATAGTCATTATGAAAACAGTGAGATTTTCAATGAATTAAAAATAGAACTATCATATGATTCAGCAATCCCACTTCTGAGTATATATCTGAAGGAAATAAAATTATTATCTCAAAGAGATATCTGCACGCCCATGTTCATTCTAGCACTATTCACAATAGCCAGGATTTGGAAACAATTTAAGTGTCTACCAGCAGATGAATAGATAAGGAAAACATACATACATATTATATATATAATGGACTGCTATTTATTTTTTAAAAAGAAAAATTCCATCATATCAAAAATTCCATATAAATGAACTTGGAAGACATCAAGCTAATTTAAATAAGCTAGACACAGAAAGGCAAATGCTGCATGATGTCCTTTATATGTGGAACCTAAAAAAGGTGAACTCATGGGAACAGAGAGAAGAAAGGTGGTTGACAGGGCAGAGAAAATGGGGAGATGTTTGTCAAAAGCAATGACAATGTCAGAATGTATATATAGATATAAACACATAACATATGCCTTGAATATGTACAATTTTCATTTCTTAATTATACCTCAATAAAGCTGAAAAAAATGACAGGATTAAAAAGAGAAACACACAGTTCTGTAATAATAGTTGGACACTTCAATAATTCATTTTAAATGACAAATAGAAAAACCAGACAGAAGTGGATTAAGAAACAGAAGACTTGAAAAACAGTATAAGGCAATTAGATCTAGTAGACATATATGGAACAGTCCACCCAACAACAGCAGAATATACATTCTTTTCAAGTGGATATGGAACTTTCTCTAATCTCAGCCATATCTTAGTCCACAAAATATCTCCTAATCTTTTTTAAAAAGTTTGAAATTAAATAAAATATAATTTACAACCACAATGGAAGAAACAACAGATCAATAAAGAATGAGAACTGGAAAATTCACAAATATGTGGAAATTAAACAGTACAGTCTTCAACTACCAGTCAGTGCAAGAATAAATAACAAGGGAAATTAGAGAATTTCTTGAGACAAATGAAAATAAAAACACAACGTAACAAAACTTATTGAATGCAGTGAAAGCAGAGCTCAGAGAAAAATGCATAAACAACCTCATTAACAAAACCTCAAATCAATAACTCCACTTTGTACCTTAAGGAAGTAGAAAAGCCAGAGAAAATGAAATCCAAAGCTAACAGAAGAAAAAAAATGATAAAGACTAGAGCATAAATCAGTAAACTAGAAGGTTGAAAAACAATAGAGGAAATAAACATAGCTAACAGTTAATTATTTAAAAAGATCAAAACTTTTACTATATTGACTGAGCAAAAGATAGAAGACTGTCATTATAAAATCATAAATGAAAGTGGAGATATTACTACCAACTTTACAGAAATAAAAAGGTTTATAGGAGAATACTGTGAACAATTGTATACCAACAAATTAGGTACCCTGGATGAAATGGACAAATTTCTAGAAAGATGCAAACTACCAAAATGACTCCAGAAGAAAACAAAACTCTAAGCAGACCTATAACAAACAAGGAGATTGAATCAGTAATTAAAAACCATTCAACAAAGATAGATTGGTGACCAAATAGCCACATTAACTGGTGAGTCTACCGAGCATTTAAAGAATAATTATTATCATTTCTTCTCAAACCCTTCCAACAAAAGATATGAAGAAGGAATACTTGTTAATTCATTCTTTGATAACAGCATTACCCTGATACAAAAGCCAAAGACAGTACAAAAAAAAAAAAAAAAAAAAAAAAAAAAAAAAGAAAACTACAACCCAATATCCCTTATAAATATATAGGCAAAATATCTCAGCAAATACTAGCAAAATACTAGTAGCAGTACTGTATAATCAAAGGATTGTATACTGTCAGCAAGTGAGATTTATCCTAAAAATGTGAAGGTGGTTCAACACATTAAAAAATCAATCAATGTAATATACCACAATAGTAGAATGGAGAACCATATGATTATTCCCATTGATGCAGGAAAAGCAATGATGAAATACAACACCCTTTTATGATAAAAATACTCAATAAACTAGGAATAGAAGGGAACTTCTGCAACATGATAATGGAATATATGAAAAACTGACAGTTAATATCATGCTCAGTGGTGAAACACTGAAAACTTTTTTACAAAGATCTAGAACAAGACAAGAATGCTGCATTTGTCACTTTCACTCAACTCTGGCTAGTACCGGAAGTTTAAGCCAGAGCGATTAGGCAAGACAAAGAAAAAAAGACATCTAAATTGGAAACAAGAAAAAGAAGTAAAATTGTATCTGTTTGCAGATAACATGATATTATCTGTAGAAAGCTCTAAGGAATCCAACAAACCATTAGAACTAATGAAAGACTTTAGCAATGTAGGCACAAGGTACACATATGCAAATTAGTTGTATTTCTATATAGTTGTAATGAACTATCAGAAATGTTTTAAAATTCCATTAACAATAGTATCAAAAAGTAAGATATTCAGAAATAAATCTAACCAAGGAGGTATACACAAAACTTTACTGAAAGAAACTAACAAGAGTTTAAATAAATGAGAAGACATTCTGTGTTCATGGGCTGTACAATAGTAATGTTAAGATGACAATACTATCTAAAGTAATGTTCAGATTCAATGCAATAACATCAAAATCCCAGTGGCATGTTTTCTTTTCTTTTCTTTTTTTTTTTGCAGAAATAAAAAGTCATTCTAAAATTCATATAAAATTTCAAGGGACCTGACATAGACAAAACAATCTTGAAAAAGTATATTTTCCAGTTTCACAACCTACTACAAAGCTATAGTAATAAAAAGACTGTGGTACTGGTATAAGGATAGACACGTAGACCAATAGAATAGAACTGAGATCCTAGGAAGTAGTCCTCACGTATATGGTCAATGACTTTTCAACAAAAGGGCCAAGACCATTTAATGGTGGAAAGAAAAATGTCTTCAATGAATAATGCCAGGAGAGCTGGATATGTACATGCACAGAATGAAGTTAGACCCCTACCTTGCATTATGTAAAAAAAATTAACTCAAAATTAATAAAATACTTAAAGACTAGAACTATGTATCTCTTAGAAAAAAATACACAGGCAAATCTTTATGACCTTTGATTTTTAAATGACTTCTGAGATATGACACAAAAGCACAGATAGCAAAAGAAAAAATATGTAAATAAGATTTAATCAAAATCAAAAACTTTTATGCATCAAAGGACACTATCAGGAGAATGAAAAGACAACCCATAGTATGTGAGAAAACATTTGCAAAACATGTATGTGGATAAAGGCTTAATATCTAGAATATATGATGAACTCCTGCAACTCCTGCAACTTTTTGTACCGTGACAAAAACCTAAAACTCCAAGTTAAAATAGTCAAAAGACGAACAGATATTTCTCCAAAAAAGATATACAAATGGCCAATAAGGACAAGAAAAGATGCTAAACTAAATTATTCATTAATAAAATGCAAATCAAATGAGATACCACTTTGTATCCAGTACTGTGGCTATCATAACAATAATGAAACAGAAAATATGTTGATAAGGGTGTGTAGAAAATTGGAAAGTTCATGAATTGGCTGCTGGGAATATAAAATGATGCAGTTGCTGTGGGAAACATTTGGTGGTTCCTCACAAAATTAGACATAATTCTATGGAATTCCACTCCTAAGTATCATAACCCCCCAAAAAAATTTGACAGTAGGGTCTGGAACGGATATTTTTACACCAAAGTTCGTTGCAGCATTACTCACCATAGTTAAAAGGCAGACACAATCTGTGTCCATTAACAGGTGAATGGATAAACAAAATATGGTGCATGTATATAATAGAATATTATTGAGCCATTAAAGGGAATAAAGTTCTGATACATGTTACAATCTGGATAAAACTTGAAAACATGTTGCTAAGTAAGCCAGACACAAAAGGACAAATACTGTATTATTCCATGCATTAGTCTGTTCTCATGCTGCTAATAAAGGCATGACCCCCACTATGTAACTTATAAAGGAAAGAAGTTTAATAGACTCACAGTTCCACATGGCTGGGGAGGCCTCACCATCATGGCAGAGGGCTGATGAGGAGCAAAGTCAAGTCTTACATGGCCGCAGGCAAGAGAGCTTTTGCGGGAGAACCCGTATTTACATAACCATCAGATCCCATGAGACTTATTCATTACCATGAAAACAGTATGGGGGAAACTGCCCCATGATTCGATTATCTCCACCTGTCCCTGCTCTTGACACATGGGGCTTATCACAATTCAAAGTGAGATTTGGGTGGGGACACAGCCAAACAATATCATTCCACTTATATGAAATATTTAGAACAGGCACATTTCTGAAGACAGAACGTAGATTAGTGTTTACCAGAGACTGGAAAGGAAGGAATGGTGAGTTATTGCTTAATGGGTACTTCGTTTCTGTTGGTGATGACAAGAAGCTTCTGGAAATAGAGATGATGGTTGTACAACACTGTGAATATACTTAATGCTACTGAATTGTGTACTTAAAATTGTTGAAATGTTAATACAATAAAAATTTAAAATATGAGCTATTCTTATATGTTCTAATAATTATTCTTATATCCATGGTTATTTGAAAGGTCTTTGCTTAATTGCCTAATATTAAGGTTTTCTGAACATATTTTTACTATTGATTTTTAATTTATTTCTGTATTGGTCAGAGTACAAACTCTGTATGATTTAAATCCTTTCATATTTATTGAGAATTATTTTATGGTCCAGTATTTGCTGTATCTTGATTAATGTTCCACAGATACTTGAAAAGTAGACTTGATTATTGTCACTTTTACTCTATTGATATCTGTTTCACACAGTTTGAAATTTCATTACGCTCACTCATTTAAGATTGTTAATTTTATGAACTGACCCTATTTTGATTATGACTTGACACCTTTATCTTTAGTAGTAGTACTTGTATTTTAAAGACCACTTTATCTAATATTAATATGGGCACACAGATTAGTATTTGTATGGCGCATTTATATCCACATTTGTGCTTAAATGTTGTGTCGATATCCAAAGTGTGTTTCTTGTGAAGAGCATAGTGTTGGGTCTTATTTATTTATTTATTTATTTAATCTCATCTGAAATTCTGTACCTTTTAAAAAAATTTATTTTATTTTATTTTACTTTAAGCTTCAGGATACATGCGCAGAACATGTAGGTTTGTTACATATGTATACATATGCCATGGTTGTTTGCTGTACCCATCACCTAGGTTTTAAACCCCACGTGCATTAGGTATTTGTCCTAATGCTCTCCCTCTCCTTGCTCCCCACCTCCCGACAGGCCCCAGTGTGTCCATGTGTTTTTGTTGTTCGACTCCCACTTATGAGTAAGAACATATGGTGTTTGGTTTTCTGTTCCTGTGTTAGTTTGCTGAGGATGATGGCTTCCAGCTACATCAATGTCCCTGCAAAGGACATGATCTCATTCTTTTATATGGCTGCATAGTATTCCATGGTGTATATGTAACACATTTTCTTTATCCAGTCTATCACTGATGGACATTTGGGTTGGTTCCATGTCTCTGCTATTGTAAATAAAGCTGCAATAAACATACATGTGCATGTGTCATTATACTAGAATGATTTATATTCCTTTGGGTATCTACCCAGTAATGGGATTGCTGGGTCAAATGGTATTTCTGGTTCTAGATCCTTGAGAAATCCTCTTCCACAATGATTGAACTAATTTACATTTCCACCAATAGGGTACAAGTGTTCCTATTTCTCCACAGCCTTGTCAGCACCTATTGTTTCTTGACTTTTTAATAATTTCCATTCTGACTGGTGTGAGATTGTATCTCATTGTGGTTTCGGTTTGCATTTCTCTTTTTTTTTTCTTTTTTTTTTTTTGAGATGGAGTCTCACTCTGTCTCCCAGGGTGGAGTGCAGTGGTGCTGCGCCATCTCGACTCATTGCAAGCTCCTCCTCCCGGGTTCTCACCATTCTCCTGCCTCAGCCTCCCGAGTAGCTGGTACTACAGGCGCCCACCACCACGCCTGGCTAATTTTTTGCCCATGTTAGCCAGGATGTTCTCGATCTCCTGACCTGGTGATCCGCCTGCCTCAGCCTCCCACAGGGCTGGGATTACAAGCCTGAGCCACTGCACCCGGCCTTGATTTGCATTTCTCTAATGATCAGTGATGATCAACTTTTTTTCGTATGTTTGTTGGCCACATAAATGTCTTCTTTTGAGAAGTATCTGTTCATATCATTTGCCCACTTTTTAATGGGGTTGTTTGTTTTTTCTTGTAAATTTGTTTAACTTTCTTGTAGATTCTGAATATCAGACCTCTGTCAGATGTGTAGATTGCAAAATTTTTCTCCCATTCTGTAGGTTGTCTGTTCACTGTGATGTTAGTTTCTTTTGCTGTGCAGAAACTCTTTAGTTTAATTAGATCCCATTTGTGAATTTTGGCTTTTGTTGCCATTGCTTTTGGAGTTTTTGTCATGAAAGCTTTGCCCATGCCTATGTCCTGAATGGTATTGCCTAGGTTTTCTTCTGGGGTTTGTATGGTTTCCAGTTCTTCTATATTTACACATTAGAAACAAGATCTTGCTCTGGCACACAGTCTGGGGTGCAGTGGCATGATCATAGCTCCTGGTCTTAAGGGATCCTCTCACATTGGCCTCCTGAGTAGCTAGGACTGCAGGCACATGCCACTGTGCCCAGCTAATTTTTAATTTTTGAAAATTTTTTGCAGAGATGTGATCTCACTACCCATCTCTTGCCAAGGCTGGTCTTAAACTCCTGGTCTCAAGTCATCCTCCCACCTCAGGCTCCCAGAGTGCTGGGATTACAGGCATGAGCCACCAAGCCCAGGCCCTTTTATACTTAATGTAACTTTGTATAGATGATTAGGTTTCAGTGTACCCTATTGCTATTTGTTTTATGTTTGTTTCTGTTTCTTTTTTTCTCTATTTTTTTCTTTGGTGTGATTGTCTTTTAATATTGTGTTTTATCTCTTCTACTGGCTTTTTAGCTATGCTTCTTTGTTTTAATTTTTAAATTGTTAGTTGCAAGATTACAATGTGTATCTTTATCACAGTCTACCTTGAGTTAATATTTTAACATTTTTGTTCAGGTAAGAACCTTAAACTGGTATAATCCCAATAATTTTCCTCTGTCTATTATGCTAGTTTTGTCACATATATTTTTTCCTGCATGTTTGTTGTAAGTCATCAGGAATTAATGTTGAATTTTGTGAAAATTCTTTTACAAGTCTTTCAAGATGATTCTAGGGTTTTTCTACTTCATTTTATTTATATGATGTACTATGTTCATTGGGTTTCAGATAGTAAACCAAATTTGCTTTACTAGGATTAAATCTACAGAGTTATGATGTATTACAGTTATAGATATTGTTGGATTTAATTTGCTTCCATTTTGTTAAACATTTGCATTTACACTTATGAGAGATATTGTTTGGCACTTTTTTTTCTTCTGATGTCTCCATCTTGCTTTTGTGCCAAGCTAATACTGGCCCTATAAAATGCTTTGGCATATGTTCTATTCTCTGTTTGCTGAAAATGTTTGTCTTTGACTGGTATACTTTATTCTTTAAATGTTTGATGAGATTCACAGGTTAAGCCATCTGGTTCTACGCTCTTCTTCAAGGGAATATATTTAATTACTAATTCTATTGTTTTTACTTTATATAGATCTACTGGGATTTTCTATTTTTAAGTCAATTTTGCTACTTCATAACTTTCCAGGAATTTGATTATTTCATCTCTGTTTTTAAACTTCTTAATGTGAGTTGTTCATTATATTACCTTGAATTCTTTTTATATTTCTGTTCAATCTGTTGTGAGGTTCTATCTTTCATTCCTGAGAGTAAAAATCTGTGTCTTCTCTTTTTCATCTTGATGATTCTGGTAAAGTACTTGCAAATTTTATTGATTGTTTCAAAGATACAACTTTGAGTTCTATTGTTTTCGCTGTTAGTTTTGTTTCCTGCTTCATTAATTATTGTTCTGATTGTTACTATTTCTTCTCTTCCATTTCCTTGCTTCCTTGTTTTAGTTTCTTAAGTTCAAAGGTAAATAAATGATTTGAGGCTTTTTTCTTTTTTAGTAAAACATTTGAATCCATAAGTTTCCCTCTAAACATTATTTTAGCTTCTTTTCATATACTTTGATTTATTCTGTTATTATTTTCCATGTACCTAAGATACTTTCTAATTTCCCTTATGATTTGTTGTTGGAAAAATTGGTGATTCCAAGCTATTTTGTTTAATATTTGTTCTGTTTAATTTCTCAACACATATATAGACATATCTATTATTTTAGACTGGGTTTTCTGATACAAATATTAGATGTTTTATTTTGGAGATGAAACAAAGGGCAGCATGGGTACAAAAAAAGAGAACTAAGGGTATCTAGAAAGGGGAGACAATAGTTATTACTTTATAAGAGGCCATGAAACTATAGTGCATTTGTTGGAAGGAATATCTGCTTGCAATTAAACACTTCCAGGTGAGCCAAAAATAGATACCCAGCCTCAAAGTAGATTATGGAGAGAGGAATTTACTTCTTTAGCTTCCTTCTATCTTCTTTCCCCCCAACAAAGTATTCCCCAGACAGCATTAACTCCCTCATACATCCATACTGTATCATCTTGCCCCTTTAACGGTGAGATGGAGTGCCAGAGCCCCAGGTCACCCATGGGTTCCTAGTGGCGGAAAGAACTAGAGTCTCTGGGCAATCACTGCTGGACCTGGCTATGTATCAGAGGCTATACTCCTAGGACAGCTTACTGGTTGTCACAGCAGCAGAGAGATTTGGGTCTGAACAAGGTACCACAGGGTATGACTGGTGGCTATGGCAGAGTAGGTGGCCAAGGATACATGAGACAGCTTGATCCATGTCCCTACAAAGGACACACTTTCATTCTTTTTATGGCTGCATAGTATTCCATGGTGTATATGTATCACATTTTCTTTATTCAGTCTATCATTGATGGGCATTTAGCTTGATTCCATGTCTTTGTTATTGTGAATAGTGCTGCTATGAAAATAGATGTGCATGTATTTTATAACAGAATGAAATACAAATCCAAACCACAATGAGATACCGTCTTACACCAGTCAGAATGACTGTTATTCAAAACTCAAAAAACAACAGATGCTGGCGAGGTTGTGGAGGAAAAGGAACACTTTTACACTGTTGCTGGGAGTGTAAATTAGTTCAACCACATAAAGACAATGTGGTGATTCCTCAAAAACCTAGAGGCAGAATTACCATTCAACCTAGCAATCCCATTACTGGTTATATACCCAAAGGGACTGAAGACTTTATTTGAAGAAAGAACTGCTGATGTGGTAGAAATAGCAAGAGAACTAGAACTAGCAGTGGAGCCTGAAGATGTGACTGAATTGCTGCAATCTCATAATAAAATTTTAATGGATGGGAGTTATTTTGTATGGGTGGGGAAAAAAAATGTTTTTTTTTTTTTGTTTTTTTTTTGAGATGGAAACTACTCTTGGTGAAGATGCTATTAACATTGTTGAGATGACAACAAAGGATTTAGAATATTACATAAATTTAGTTAATGAAGCAGTGGCAGGGTGTGATGGGATTAACCCCAACTTTGAATGAAATTCTACTGTGGGGTAAAATGCTATCAAACAGCATTACATGCTACAGAGAAATCTCTCATTAAGAGATGTCAGTCAATGCAGAAAACTTCCTTGTTGTCTTATTTTAAGAAATTGCCACAGCCACCCCAACCTTTAGCAACCACCACCCCAATTATTAAGCAGCCATTGAAATTGAGGCAAGATCCTCCACCAACAAAAAGGTTATGACTTGCTGAATGTTCAGATGATTGTTTGCATTTTTAGCAATAAGGTATGTTTAACAAAGTTATGTACATTGAATTTTAGACATAATGCTATTGCACACTTAATATGTTACAGTATAGTGTAAACATAATTTTTATATGCGTAGGAAATCAAAAAGCCTGTGTGATTCAATTTATTGCAGTATTCACTTTACTGTGGTGATCTGGAACTGAACCCACAATATTTCTGAAGTATGCCTGTATAAAAAAAAATTGAGAATGTATTAGATGTTTAAAGTTTTTAAATAGAAATTTTCATAAATATACTCTGATAGTGTTTGACCATGTGAATAAATTGATTAGAATGTATGGAGAGAAAAAAATAGTATAAAAGGAATAAGGGAAAATACAGAATATACACGACACCAAATGTATAGCTATCATAAGTGAAGTAGATTACAGAGAAATAATCTGTATGAAAAGGACTTGAGGAAGAGCAGTGGTTTTGGACACTGACAAATACAAATTTGAAGTCATGCCATTACTCTTCTGGAGATAATCCTGCTTAGGATCTCATTTTCTTGCCTGTTAATAATAATAATAATACTAATAATAAAACTCAGTATATCACAGCATACCTATTATGGTGAATAAGAAGAATATATTTTAAGTACTTTGGATAAATTGAAGGGATAAGGATGTAAAAATAAAGCAGAGAGAAAGTTTAAATAACTTTGTTTGATGGTGGAAAATGAAGGAAATTTGTTTACACTACTCTTGTCTTCTCCCATTTTAATGTCTTTATTGTTTTCGTAATTGGTTAGTTACTAGCACTCTCCAGAAACTCAAAGAAGAGTCCCAGGATTCAAAGCTAAGCCTCGATATTTACAAAGGTAATGAGTCTGTCAGCCATGGGAAGTCAAGTGCTCTTACTGTTTGGTATTGCTCACCTCAAACCTAACCTAAAGGGACACCTTTCTTGGGGGATAACAGTTCATTTGTCTTCATGCTAACTCTATCAAGGAATTTTCCTGTGCAGAAAACAGCTAGTTTCACTAAGCTCTGTATGTGCGGTGTTTTTTATGTAGTGCACTGACAGCCAGTAACTGAACCTAATCCGTCAAACTCATTTCACCTAAGACCTCGAGTATAACTCCAATTCTGATCCTTAAGGTAAAGGTGTCACTGAAGTACTTAGTTCCTGAACTTTTGTTTTTGAACACATAGTACTCTGGGAGTTGGTGTAGAAGTGTTATTTCTCTCGTACTGAGAAATAAGTCATTATTTTTGGATGTTGCATTTAAAAATATTACGTTTGCCTGTAATTTGCTTATAATAGCTACAACCTTATTCAAGCAGCCATTGATAGAGTTGTTCTTTTGCAGCAGTAGGTTTGCAGTTTAGTAAACTGTGTGATTTTAATTTTTCAATTTAATGCAAATGAATCTTTTGGAAATACTACATTATTCCTGGTAAGATAAAATCAGGTATTTTAATTTTGCCTAAATTTCAAAATTAATCATAGGAATTTGGATGTATACCATTGATCTTTAAAAGAATCCGACACTTTTAATTGTGCCATGTATTTTTAAAGCAATTTTGTGGAATAGTTGTATTTTAATATATCTCAAATTTATTTCTGCCAGCTATTTAATATTTCTCATGATTGAGAGGGCACTAAAACTGGCATTTCAGAACTATTTCTGCTCCACAAAATGTCTGCCCTTTGTTTACTCTTGTGTTTGTTGGACGATTTAGTGTTTTCTGGAGAACAGGGATCATTTACAGATATAAAAAGACATGTAGTAATATTTGCTCTGTAGATATGTACTATGAAACAGCTAAAAAAAAATGGGTAAGAAACCATCAAAACCAAAGATTATGTCTATCAGTAAGTTAGCAGAGCTTACTGTGTTGTTAATGATCCTACTTCAGTAAGAACAGTAAAACTCCTGTGGTATATAACTGACTGCTATTTTACGTGGAGGAGTTATAACAACTTAGAAAAGAAATTTAAGATGCTTGGTCAGTGTGTATTTTTTTTTAAAAAAAAGACCAATATATTACCATAGAATATTTACATCTATTAGTTTTACTTTTAATATTCAGAACCACATGATGGAGCAACTTTTACCTTCAAAAATTAGTCTAATATTGCTTTGGAGAAATGAGAGCAGCGAACAGTTCTGGATTCACATAACTTTTGGGATTGTATTTTTAAAAAGATGTGATTGTTAACTAGCATAAATCATGTTATAAAATGCTGTCTATTTAAATTTCTTGGATCTTTAAGGGAAAGAATTTATTTTATTGAACATTTATGCAAGAAGAGAGTATTCTTATTTCCTGATAATGCTTAAATCTCTAAAAAACTGAATTTTAAATGGGTGTCTAAACTTTGGCATAATGTTTATAAGAGAAGTAATTTATAAGACAGTTGTATTTGACTATAGTTATAACTTTTTTAAAGCAAATTGCATTATGATTTTTACCCTATCATTACATTTCAATTAGAATCTATTTAAATATCATTGATACAATTTGGAAATAAGTATTTGCAGCAAGTCAGATTTGAATTAAGAACATGTAAATACATTCTGGTATTTCTAAATTTAAGTCTCTCTTTTAAAGTAGGCTTAAAGATAATAAAAGCATATATAACATTTTTTTCCAATTTGTGAGTCAAGTTGGAAAACGGCAGGAGTTTATTTTAAGTAAATATTCACTGTCTAATGAAACACATGAGATTAAAGCATCAAAAATCTGTGGACACAATTATTTACTTTCGGGACTCAAAAGATCATAACATTGCAATTCAGCCTTAGCAAGGACGACGGAAAAGTTCTTACTATGTTAAATGTCTTGGAAACTTTCCCCAAATCATAAACTCAGTACAATATTTTATCTTAAATGCATAACATTTAAATGCCATCTCTACAATTATCATTCTCTCCCACTGCCCCTGAGCAACTCCATCTTATTGCACTGATCTCTGCATCACAAGAGAATAAAAGCACCTGCCTCTCTAAATAAATAAACTCAGGCTTTGGTTCCTTGGTGGCTCATCAAGGGAGTTCAAAGATAAACAATTCAATCAATTACTTGGTTTTTTCTTTATTAGAATAAAATACCAGTTTAAAAGATTTTTTAGAGATGAACAGAATATTATTTTGATTGAACACATAAATTATTTTGGCATCGTGTTAAACCTAGCCTCAGGGTTGCTTACTTAAAATAAATAGGCACTTTTAAACTCTTCCTCAGGATACTAGTCTTCTAATTGGCAGATTTCAGATTATTTTCCCTATTTTTCTTTTCCGTTATGATTTTGCCTGGCTAGTTACAGTCTCAACTTTCACTTGTAATCAACCTTATTCACAAACTGACTAAATAATCTACTAAGATGTTGTGAAGACATGAAGAAAAGATACCATTGACTCAAAGTACCTTGTTTACCCCTAGCTATAGACCTCTTGTTTCTCATTCACAAATTCCTTTTTGTGGGTCAAAGCCTGTGAGAACTATTTGTTATCAGGTACATACATGTGGGAATTTAGTTTACCTCAATAAATATGTGTTGAGAGCTGTGGGGAAGGAAAGAATGACAGATTCTTCCCTTAAAGAGTTCACAATGTAATGAGGAAGGCAAATATTTAAGGGGGAAATTTAGATATTTGCATATGTACTAAGGGAACACAGAGAAAACTCACTGTATTAGTCTGTTCTCGCACTGCTTTAAATAAATACCCAAGCCTGGGTAATTTATACAGGAAAAAGGTTTAATTGACTTACAGTTCTGCATTGCTGGGGATGCCTCAGGAAACTTATAATCATGGCGGAAGGCAAAGCAGGAAGAAAACTTCTTCATATGGCGGCAAGGGAGAGAAGAGTGAAAGAGCAAAGGGGAAAGAGCCCTTATAAAACCATTAGATCTTGTGAGAACTCACTCACTATCATGAGAACAGCATGGGGGAAACCGCCCCCATGATCCAATCACCTTCCACCATATCCTGCCCTTAACAAGTGGTAATTTGAGATGAGATTTGGGTGGGGACACAGAACCAAACCATATCAACCACTTACTATAATCTGGGGCTGTGGACAGCACTGGGGAAGACAGTAGATGATACGACCATTATCTGGGCTCTTAAAGGGTAAGCATATGTTAGCCTGGCATCACAGTATGTGTGTGTGTGTGTGTGTGTTTATGTGTGTGTCTGTGCACATGCATGGGGTGTGTGTTGGGGGCATGGAGAATGGGCCAATGGATGGTAGGGAGATGAAAGACATTTCAGCAAAGTCCATGTAACTTATATTAACATGCTTTAAAAAGGCATGAAATAATACTGTGTACAAGGGATTGAATTCAAAAGTCACTCAGGGATAAGAAGAAAGTAGTGAGAAAAGAAACTAGATAAGTAGATGTGGCCAGGGCATAACAGGCTTTATATTCCATCCTAAGGATCATGGCCTTTATTCTGTAGGTGGTAGAGTAACATTAAAGCAGAATAATGACAAGGTTAGGTCTACAGTTCAGAGGAGTCATTTTAGCAAAAGCTCAGAGGAATGGATTTCAAAGAGGGCAACTCCGCAATGTGGCAGGTAAAGGGTAGGAGGCTATGGCAACAGTGCAGCCTTGATTAAGGGCAGCGTAAAATGTAAGGAGAGAAGATGACATATATGAGAGCAAAAAAAGCTATCCATGCCTTTTATTCCCACCATTAACCTTTTATATTAGAGGAGCACAGGACATGGAGAAGGAGACCTGTGCATGTGATGGAGTAGTGTTGAAGATTAAATAAGTTAATGAACATGGTCAGTACTATAAAAGTGTTTGCTGTTATTATTATTATCGGGGGCAAGGAAGAGTAAAACTCTGAATGATTTACTGCCCTTAACATACAGGCATCAGTGGAGAGCTGCACTCATGGTCTAGACCCTGGGGACGTGGATCTTTTAGAGAGTCATGAACAGAGAAGATAAGGCATGCAAAAGAGAGAGTCTCGGTAGCTGTAGACAAATGGAAACTATCTTTCAAGCTATATCAGTGCACCAAGGCGACACAACAGAAGTAGGGTGTGCTCTGAGTCATTTCATGCAGAAAAAAGGGAGATGTTTGGATTAGCCACAGCTTCTGCTGTCCCTTAAATAGCAGCAGGATGCATTCAGAATCCCCTGAAAATAAGTGTCATTGCATTCTCTTTTATGCTACCATCCTCGGAAAGTACACTAGGAAGATGCAAAAGCATTTGGATAGAAATCCATAGAAGTGACACATGTACATTCCATCAGCATTTTTGCTTTGCTCAAGGATTTTTGTTGTACCTAAAAAAACTCTGATCTGTTTGGAAAGAGGATTTGCATTTGCAAATAGATTTACAGGCAGATCCAACAAGCAGCACTTTGCCATTTGCAAATCCACTCGAAACATCTGGGTTCCTGTCTAGCCCTAAAATTCTTATATAAATGGACAACCCTAAGATCATAGTTTGGACACGATTTTTTAAAAATCAAGATAAATGCTAAATAATTTGCATAATTTGTTGGTTTTGAAAGCACAACCTATTTCGTTAACAAAATAAAAGAACAAAGAGAAACTCACCTTTTTCTGTTAAAGGAGAATTAAATAAGTGAAATCGATAAACAACAATAAAAGCACTTTGACTTCGTTAACTGGAGAAAGGCTGTGTGATATTTCCGTGAAACAAGCTTGTTAATAAGGATTTTAATTTAGACTGAAATTCTACCTCTTATCCTAATGGTAAAATACATTTTTTAAAAAAACTGTATCGATGGCTTATTTATTGTGGATCTGAAGATATATCCTAATTGCAACTTTTTTACATAAAAAGGAAACTAGTGAGGTTCTTCTCTAGTATAAAAAAGTATTATAATATAGCCAATATAAGATTTAGTCAGGCTAAATTTATATTGTACCAGTAGACTGTAAGAATCCCATTAATGCTCCATTGATATCATCAATGAAGGAAAAGGCAAAATGGATGCATTGCTTCTGCTCCACTGGGTCTGTAATGAAGCAGCATTATAGCAGCTGCTGTCTTTTTAAACAGCTTTGCTTTTTTTCCCAAGGCATCACTTGGTATATTGCAAGATTCTCCAGAAAAATATCTTTTGACCTTGTGGTCCTTTCTTTTTATTATTTTTTCCCCAAGAACCATGGCCTTCCACTTGCCACTGTGGTGCTATAGCGTAATTTAAAACGTACAATGGAAATTTCAAATAAAAAGGAAGAGTTTGAGATTGGTACTGCCAAAGGCATCTGTGGCAGTGGATCCTAATAGTTCAGGAATCTTGGCCATTAGAAAGTTTCACAGCCTTTAGTGATATGATGGATAACCTGCTGAAGGAGTGGAAATCTCAATCATTCTTTCCTTTCCTTGGCTAAGAAAATATATACAAAGCTTTCTACAAAGGTACAATTAATATTTTGTCAAACTATAAAGCCATACATAGTGCTGAGCTAGATTCCCATCCAATTAGCCTGTTTGTTTCAGCTGTTGGCATGACATGACCCTGGTTATCATTGCCAGATCATTCATGCAGCAATTCACTCTCATTGCTAAGGTGGCCTAAATGAATAGCCCGGTGTACTGAAGTTAGTTCATTCTCTCTCTCTCTCTCTCTCCTGTTTCTGTGTGTGTGTATGTCTGTGTGATTTGACAACTTCTGTACACCCACCCGAAAGAACAGAATAGAAGATATTTCAAGGCTAAAACTTTTAAATGATGAAACTTAAACTTTTGAAATTATGTTGCCCTGGGCATCCATATTAAGAGGAGGGGCAATATATGCAAAGAAGCACAAGAAAAATATAAAGAATGCATTAAATCAGCTGCAAATAAGAAATTATTGAATAATGATAATACTTGAGCTACCTTTCTAAATTCTACAAGGTGAAGTTCTGGGTTTCCTATGATCTAAAAATATCTGACACTCTGTAGATATTCAAAACATATTCTCATGGTTTTCCAGTGAGAATTGCCCTGAATTCCAAAATTTCCCATTCATTGCTTCTGGAATATTACTCTTAGATGATCTATCTCAGAATTAAGATATACAATAATAGGCTGGGTATGGTGGCCCACACCCATAATCTCAGCACTTTGGGAGGCTGAGGTAGGAGGATTGCTTGAGCTCAGGACTTTGAAACCAGCCTGGGCAACATGACGAGACCCTGTCTCTACAAAAATTAGCTGGACATGGTGTTGTGCACCTGTAGTCCAGCTACTAGGGAGGCTGAGGTTGCAGTGAGCCAAGATCACACCACTGCACTCCAGCCTCAGCAAAATGTGACCCTGTCTCAAAAAGAAATCTCCAATAATAATTCTTACTCTTGCATTTACTTATGCACTGAAACTCCTGCCTCTCTTCATCTGAACTCTGCCAACAGATAAATATTTTTTTTTAGTGAATGGTACCACCATTTATCTACTGCTGACAATAGCCACTTGGATGCCATCCTAGATTTATTCTTCATACTCTACTGCAAGTCAAGTCATTTTGACCTATTAATTTTCCATCTGATATAGCTCTCAATTCCATTCATTATTCCTCACCATCCTCGCACCCCTTAAGTTTAGACTTCGAGTGTTTTTCCCTTTGATTACTGATTATTTCATTTGATTATATTTCAAAAGTTTACCTTTCTTGGTCTTCTTTCTTTCTTTCTAATTTATTCTGTACACAATTATCAATGATCTTTCCAAAATGTCACACTAGTATGTCACTCATCTATTTTAAAGGTATCAATGGTTTACCAGCTCATTAAATATAAAATCTGAACTCTTTAGCTTATACAAGGCCCTTCCTGATCTGCCTTCTTATGCCTTTGCAGAATTACCTTTTCTTCTATCCTTATTGGATCCTTACCAAACTGCTTGCAGTTCCTCAAATGTTCCATACTTTTTCTTGCCTCTTTCCATTTATATGTACTATTTCCTCTACACAGAATGTTATCTTCCTTTTCCCCATGATCAGTTTCAACATTTCACTTAACACAGTGAAATTAACACTTCTCTATGAATCTCCATGCTATGAATTTTGGTTTCTCCGTAACAGTTAGTGTATACCTTCAGCATAGCACTCGTAATATTATAATATGATGCCCATTGTACTCATTTCTTCTAGCATGATGTGAGCTTTTTGATAGTGAGGATTGTGTCTTAAATCTTTGTCTTCAACAGCAATTTTATGCTTGACTTGAGTTCATTCATTCAGCAAATACTGATCAAGTAGTTATTATTTGTAAGGAATTCTTCCAGTCATTGGAATGAGCAAATCAAAGCTCCTATTTTGTAGGCTGAATTTTGTCTTCCAAAGCTCAAGTAAGCTTACCTGGTTGGCAATACCCCATATGTATTGTCACAAATCATTTCTGGGAGAAGACAGTGTTGTTCAAGATACATTGGGAGAGGACACCTGGAAAATCTACATGTGGAAGTCTTGAATATGCCTTATGTACTTCTTCCCTTGATTAATTTTAATCTGTGTTATTTCACCACAATAAACAGTAACCATGAGTATAACAATTTCCATCAGTTCTGCTGGTCATTTTAGCAAATCACTGGCTTTGGGAAACCCCGACCTTGCAGGTCTTGTCATAGAGAGTGGGCATGGGAACTCTCTAACTTTTTAGGGGCTAAGAAATGTGGGGCAAGTAAATATTTGTGAGCATCACTGTGCTTGCCACTATCCTGCACAACCTATTTTCCAACCACCGCTAGAGAAATTCCCTAAAAGGTACGTCATTTTACCTTTCTGCTCAAACCTTTCCAATGATTTTTCAGTTTATAGGATAAAAACCAGATTTGTTAATGTGGATTACAAAGGACATGTATAATACAGTCTTTTGCAAACTGCCTGATGTCAGAGCCAACTAGTTTTCCTGGCAAGATAACAGCTACAACCCAACTGGCTTTCCTTGACCATTTTAAGCATGTATCTGTCTTATGAATTTTGAACTTGCTATTCCCTTTGCCCTTAATATTCTTTTCACTCTTTTCCCCATATATCATTTCCCGAATACTCTCTTCAGTACCTCCTACCTGTGACCCTTATTTTCCTGTAGTGATTTTCACAGGGCCATCCCCCACATAGGCATGCCTTTCTTAATGCAGTTTTCCATTGCCCATCTGCCTGACCATATGGCCAAACCACTGGCTACTACTCATGGGTCAGTAAAAGCCCAAACATAGTGGACTTTTATCGCCATTCAATTCTTTCATCACGGCAAGGAAAATGGTATGCAAATAAACTCATTGAACTAATTTGTTCTTATCTTCTTCAGTCATTTCACACGCTGGTCTTAGTGCAGCAGTCTTGCAAATAGGAAGCTGTGTTTCAACATTGAAAATACCATCTATAAACCAAGCATCTCTTTGTTGGTCAACAGAGAGCTGTTCACAGGGCACTGTCCATGTGACCATAGGATCTCTCAGTTACTTATGTGGTTCCAAGTCAGACCTATGGAAAAAAAGGCTCAGTAATCACTATCCTGCATTCCCTCAGTAACATGTTTCTGCACAAACCATACTCATTTTATTATGAAACTTTTCTGGGTACTACCCTCTTTATAAAAACGTTTTTTCATCATCTTCCAAGACGTTGTGGGTATTTCCAGTTTCAAGGTTATCTTATGTCCTTCAGTCATAGGAACAGTCTCAATTAATGCCCAACAGAGACCCAGGAATTTGTTCCACAAGCACCTGTATTGCATAAATATTCAATTATAAGAAAGAGGAAAATGGTTTTTGAGAAGAAAAAAAAATAAGAGACTTCACCCAGTCAGAGGGGTCTAAGAAGGCTTTCTTAGGAAATTTAAATCTATGCTAATGTCAGATTATTTTTAGCCAAACGAAGAAGAGTGTTTCAGCCAGAAGAAATATGGTGTGCAGATACCAAGAGCTGAGAAAAAGCCTGGCACATTTAAGGACCTAAATAAGAGCTCCAAGAGAGTGAATGTGAGAAAGTGGCTCCAGATGTGGCTAAAAGACTACAAAGGCCAGAGGTTGTAAGACCTTAATTCTTAATGCCGTATTTTTTAACATCAGTGATCTTATGTGCATTATAATCAATTCAAAAAATATATATTGTGACCGAGAGAGAAAAATTAGACATTATATACCTGTGAATAGGATGAAATGTTATTTCCTAAATGTTACTTATCTTCTCCATAGCAGACACATCTCTATGTAACCCCTGTCAGAAAGGTATAGAGATGAGGGAATTTTGCAAGACCAAGGTTATTTCAGGTTCTCCTGGTTGGCATGACTCAAGAAACTTTGTCGGATCTGAGAGGTGCTTTCTTTTTCAAATTTGAAGCTGAGGAGCTTTTTCCAAAGGTCTTTCATGTAGGGCAAAGAAGGACTTAAGACTGAATTGTGATACAAAAATCCATCAAATGGGTTTGTTGCTTCTACTTTTAGTTTGAATTCCCATGTGAGTGAAGATACAAAGGAAAAAACAAGCCATAAATGAAAAGATATTAGGGAACCTTCAACTTTGCAAATCTTGTCTTTTCTTTAGCTCCAGCTATTATAATTATCATCAATCAAAATGAGTTGTCAGTGAAAAAGATTATCACCATTTAAACCAATCTGATAAACATATTATATAATAGATGTTAGGTTAAGTATCATGTTTGAAACAAAGAGTTCCTAAAATTATAGCCTTGAAAAATGTATACTCCTGGGCATGGTCACCTCAGCAGTCCATGCGTGTTTTTCACTTAGAATCTAAGAAGTCTGATTTCCCTAATCCTATTATTGAATTAATTATACATTCTTAAATTGGTTCAACCATGTGCAAAACAATGTGGTGATTCCTCAAAGACCGAAGAACAGAACTACCATTTAATCCAGTGATCCCATTACTGGGTATATACCCAAAGGAATATACCCATGGAATTAACCTAAATGCCTTTCAGTGGTAGACTGGATAAAGAAAACGTAGTACATATACACCATGGAATACAGCCATAAAAAGCACAAGATCACGTCCTTGGTAGAAACATGGATGGAGCTGGAAGCCATTATCCTTAGCAGACTAATACAGAAACAGAAAAGCAAATACCACATGTTCTCACTTATAAGTGGGAGCAAAATGATGAGAATACATGGACACATAGAGGAGAGCCACAGACACTGGGGCCTACTGGGTGGAGGGTGGGAGGAGGGAGAGTATCAGGAAAAATAACTAGGAGGTACCAGGTTTAATACCTGGGTGCTAAAATAAGCTGTACAACAAATCCCCATGACACAAGCTTACCTATATAACAAACCTGCACATGTGCCCCTGAACTTAAAATAAAAGTAAAATTATTAATTACACATTCTTAATTATTTCCATTCTAACTAGTTAATACACATGTGATATGTATATTATAGTCTTACATCATTTCCCTTAACAGTAGAAATATTGCTAAAATAAAAAGAAAAGAGATTGTATTATCCTACCTGAAAATAAAAAATTATACAGTAGTGTGAGGGTCAGAAAGGGAGAGAATACAAAATTGCTGTTTTTAGATGTATTATAATAAATTGGCAAGTTATCAAAATATTACTAGGCTAAATTTATTCATTAAACAAATGTTTATTTAGTAGCTATTATTTGCCAGATACCAGTCTAGGCATCTAGGCTAGTGCAGAGACCGATAAACAAAGATTACTGTGTTTGTGGTGTTGCATTCTTCTGACAAAGTCAGTACATAACAGCTATATTACAAAGTGATAAATGCTATGGGGACAAAAGGTAGAACAGAACACAGGGATAGGCAATATCAAAGAAGGGATGCGTCAGGTAGAATTTTAAACACTTGGGAAGTGTACACTACATTGAGAGGGTGACATTAGAGCAAAAACTTGAAGAAGAAAGAAATTAGTCATGTTTGCATCTTAGGGGAAGGATATTTTAAGCAGAATAAGTACCTCAAAGGCGTTGAGAATGTACCTGGTGTGTTGAGAAAACAGGAGAGAGGACAATATGACCAGGGTAAGAATGGCAGGAGATGAAAACAGGGTGTAGAGAACCAGATCATTCAAAGCCTTGGGTGCCTTTGTAAGGACCTTGGGTTTTACTGAGAGTGGTATGAAGGGTTATTGGAAAATTTGAAGCAGAAGAGTAACACGATATGGCTTATATCTTAAAGAATCACTGTGGTCCTATGTTGAAATTAGATTGTGGGTAATAGGACATAAGATGAAGCAAGGAGATGCAATGGTTGGTTTTATGTGTAAACTTGTCTAAGCTATAGTGCCAAGTTATTTATTCAATCACTAATCTAGATGTTGCTGAGAAGACATATCATAGATGTGGTTAGCACCCATAAACAGTTGACTTTAATTAATGGAGATTATCCTCCATAATGTGGGTGGGCCTCACCTAATATGTATGTATATATATGTTTATAAATATATGATTATGTATGCACACATAATGTGTATATACATGTTTATAATGTGTATATATTCACACGCCCATATGCTCAAGGCCTATTCTGTTTCTCTAGACAATCTTGACTGATAAAGGAGGCTATTGCAACAATATTGCAAAATAGTCTGGTGACTGGGAGCAGGATGGTAATAGTGTAGGTAGTGAGAGCACACATATGTGTGTATATATATTTATAATGTGCATATATGCACACGCCCATATACACATAGCCTATTAGTTCTGTTTCTCTGGACAATCTTGACCCACAAAGGAGGTGATGGCAACAATGTTGCAAAATAGAATGGCGGCTGGGAGCAGGATGGTAATAGTGTAGGTAGTGAGAATCATTTGATTCTGGATTTATTTATTTCAGAATTTCCAGACAGGATGGGATGAAATGTAAGAGAAAGAGAAAAATCAAGGAGGGTTCCAAGGTTTTCTGCCTGAGTCAACTTTATTCCTGAATCCAGGGACATCAGGAAATGATCAATTTAGGTATGACTATCATAACTAACACTTATTTAACCTGAAAAATACCTATTTGGGTATTATAAAGGAAGATATTCTTGTACTCAATAATAGAATGATGTAAACTTGGGCAAATTAATTAACTATAAGACCAACTTTCCTCGCCTGATGAAAAGTAGGCAAAAAATGCCAGGCTCACTCAGATTGATGAAAGTTAAAACTGATGATATATGCAAGTTATTTTGCACAGAGCCTGACAATAAGTTCTTAATAAACCATTTAAAAAGTATTTGTATTATTCCATTACTGAATATCAAACTGTACCAAGTACACATAATACTGGGTAATTAAGGGTTAATGCAAGAAATGTCCATCTAGTCACTGGATGAGGACTGCTCCCAGGTAGGAGGCCCATAATCTTTGGCAAGGCAGCTCCCTCTAGTTAGAGAGCAAGTCTGAAAGCGGGGAGTGCTGGTTAATAGGACGTGCCAACTTGTCTGGGCTAAGAGATTCCCAGGTAGCTTTGAATACATTATTTCTGACTGTGTCTACGAGGGTGTTTCTGGAAGAGATTAGCATCCAAATTGATAGACTGAATAAAGAAGATCTACCCTAACCAATGTAAGTGGCATTATCCAACCATGGTGGTCCAAGTAGAACAAAAAGGCAGGGCCAGGTGTGGTGGCTCACGCCTATAATCCCAGCACCTTGGGAGGCCGAAGTGAGAGGATCACATAAGACCAGGAATTCAAGACCAACCTGGGCAACATAGCGAGACTGTCTCTGAACAAACAAACAAAAAAGTAGCCAGGTACAATGGTGTGCACCTGTAGTCCAGCTACTTAGGAGGCTGAGGCAAGAGGATTGCTTGAGCTCAGAAGGCTGTTATGAGCTATGATCATGCCACTGCCCTCCAGTCTGGCTGACAGAGCAAGACCCTGTCTCTTAAAAAAAATAATAAAAATAAAGAACAAAAAGGCAGAGGAAAGGGGAATTCACTTTTCCTGTTTGAGCTAGGACATTCATCTTCGGCACTTGGACATTTAGACATTTCTGACATTTCGACTGGCTTTCTGACATTTAGACTGGGCCTAGGACTTACACATGGGTACCCCACACCCAGTTCTCAGGCTTTTGGACTAGGACTGAATTGCACCATAGGCTTTCCTCACTCTTCCGCTTGCGTATGGCAAATCATGGGCCTTCTCAGCCTCCATAATGAATCATTTGAGCCAATTCCTATTATCTCTCTCTCTCTCTCTCTCTCTCTCTCTCTCTCTCTCTCTTTAGCATCTGTCTTCCCATCCATCCTTCCATCCTATCAGTTCTGTTTCTCTGAAGAATCCTTACTCACACAGGGATGTATCTGTGGGCAATCAGAAGCCAACACTTCCAAAATCTGGGTGGATAATTTTCTTGGATAAAGGAGTTTTGTTGGGTGGCACATCACAATATCCATTATACTGTGAACTGCTAAGCTCACTTCTATCAGGTCAGGCCCTCTTTTAAATTGATTGCTGAAGGTGAACAATTAGAGCCTCTTATTGCTGCATTTATGCCCTGGGTAAGCAGGGAAGCAGAAAAACATTTCCATCATCTTTTTAAAGTTAATCTTATGCTGGACATATGATTAGGGGTTAATTAGGCCAATCTTCTATGAACATGAGGAAGAAGTGGCTTATCAATGTTCACAATTGTTTTTATTAAATATAAAATTTGTATCATGTCCCATTTCTTGGTCAGATGAAGCCTTCGCAGGTGTGACTTGTGTTATTGATACATTCAAAATCAATTATACATATATAGCCACACTTCTTATAAAGCAGCCAGAATTTAGGAAAAGGCAGAATTGGTATAAATCATTAAGACCCAAATGAAGTCCTTATTTAGATAATTAAATACCTTAATCTAAAATCCAGTTACTAAAAAGGAAGTTGACATTTTCAAATATAGATACTTTCCTTTATTTTTGAAGTTAAGATCTATTAAATAACACTGTGAAAGAGAGTCATACTGGTAGTAGCAGAAATCAGAAGACGGTAAGAAATGTCCAAGGAAATTTTCTATGTATAACATTTATCTAGACATGGAACTGATGTCTACAGAAAATACTCTAAGTATCATCTTCGGAAGTAATCCAGCTGAAGTCTGGGACCAATTTGCTATGACACAGCAGTTCCACCTTTTTTTCCTGGAGGTTGAAAGTTAGACAGTCTGGGTGCTTTCCAGATTGTAATTTGAAAGGCACTCAGCTACTACACAGAATTGTTAGTTTTCTCCCAACCCCCGGCCACTGCTGTGTGAAAGCAAAGGGAGGGGGCTGAAGGTACAACCTAAGGGTGTCAACTCTTACTTATTGAACAAGAACCTGCATACACAATGCCAGTGATGTGATTAATCATTCCCTGGTCCAAAAAGAAGGTCGTTCATGTTGAAATTTTGATTTATGTGTGCTCTTGCATTATCTCCTAAACCCTAGCCACTTGCCAGCATGCACAGTGTAATGAGTTTGGCATTTGTGTAGGACTTTAAAAACATTAAATAATGAATCCCTCTAGAACATCTCCTTGTATTACTATATCCTACTCAATTTTTAAGTAGCGAAAATAGAGATAGTGTATAATTTCACTAAATCCTCATATCGGTAAAAGTAAAGTAGAGGAGTAGGAATAATTAAATGTGTTCAAACATTATAATGTGGAATCATTAAACATGCCTCATAGAGTCCAAGTAGACTCCATAGGTCTAGAAAAGTGATGATTTCAAACTTATCAAGGAAATTAGGAGATTAGACTGTTCAAAGGGGTTTTTCTTTATATTTACTAGTGTTAATATCATCTAATAATTCTTCTGGCTTAGTCATCTTCCTCCAGCTAGTATCATACTCACTCAAAATTGATTACTTTTAATGAATCATAATTTACATGTCAATTTTGACTCCATTCTTTAAAATGCTAAGATACTAAATTTTAGAATATGTTTTCTGTTCTTTTTAAAAATGCATATTTGCTATCGAGTTAAAATTCTTTATTCTACTAGTGTGTGGAAATGCCTTGTAGCTGTTGTTGTATTTGGCTTTCATCACCAAATACTAGTGAGCATATCTGTGCATCCAAAACTTTGAAAAGTTACCTTGTAAACCGAAATGTTTTAGTAATAATCTATGTGAAGATGGCAGCTGCTGAGATAATAAAATAGATTTTCTCGAAAAAAGAAGCAAGCGATTTCAAGCTGCTAAAGTGCCTTAAAGTGCAGAGAAAAGAAATATACATAGTCTTAGTCATAGCAGTTAAATACATGGGATTTTAATGGAGGAATATATATATATGTGTGTGTCTGTGTGTGTTTGTGTATATATATATATATTTGTGTATATTCCTATTTTATATATATATTCCTATAATCCAGGCATATATATTCCTTATCTTATATATATATTCCTTATCTTATATATATTATATATATATATATATTCCTATAATCCAGGCATATATATTCCTTATCCAGAATATAAATGCCTGGATTATAGGCTGATTTGGGTCAGCTTGGGCTTTGGTTTTGGCTACTTCTCAGGTGTGGTAGTGAACAGAAGCAAGGTGCAGTACCTTTACAAAGCAGACAGTCTAATACAAGAATTTCTCATGTTAAGGAGGGATTTCAGAGGAGGACTTGGCAAACCAAAACAAAACCAAATATAAATGAAACAAAACGCTATAACCCCTTTTGAATATGACTGCAAGAAAGCATAAGGGTACCTTGGCACTAAATAGCCTGTGAGAAAAAAACAAAAAACAAAAAACAACAACAACAACAAAAAACTGATGTCCTGAAGAAGTCGTGATTATGGGCTGGCCCTCACAAGGATTTTCAGCCTTGTTCCCAACAGCGAGAGTTCACACCTTTCCTTTGTTGGTGGGGCTCCCAGATTGGTGGTGCCCCCTAGTGCCCAGCAAACGCAAATGTAAATCCTTGAGCGTTAAGCCTCTGTCTGTATTCTACTTTTGAATCTTCGAAAAACTTCATGAGGGCAGTAACAAGGCAAATTAAAAACGAATTAAGTATCAAGAATATGGCCTGGCGCGGTGGCTCACTCCTGTAATACCAGCACTTCGGGAGGCCAAGGCGGGCGGATCATCTGAGGTCAGGAGTTCGAGACCAGCCTGGCCAACATGGTGAAACCCCATTTCTACTAAAAATACAAAAATTAGTCAGGCGTGGTGGCGGGCACCTGTAATCTCAGCTACTATGGAGGCTGAGGCAGGAGAATCGCTTGAACCGGGGGTGGAGGTTGTTTCAGCCTGGGCAACAGCACGAGACTCTGTCTCAAAAAAGAGAAAAAAATATCAAAAATATAAGGCATCTGAATGAGAAACTAGAGAAACAAACCTGAAAAGATATTCCAGATATTGGAAGTATCAATATAAATAAACATTTCAAAAATGATGTTTACAAGGTTTAAATGGCAGGGCACTGTGGCTCACAACTGTAATCCCAGCACTTTGGGAGGCCGAGGTGGGTGGATCACGTGACGTCTGGAGTTCTAGACCAGCGTGGTCAAGGTGATGAAACCCCATCTCTACCAAAAAAATACAAAACTTAGCCGGGTTTGGAGGCATGCACCTGTAGTCCCAGCTACTTGGGAGGTTGAGGCAGGAGAATGGCTTGAACCTGGTAGGCAGAGGTTGCAGTGAGCTGAGATCGCACCACTGCACTCCAACCTGAGTGACAGAGCAAGACTCCATCTCAAAAAAAAAAAAAAAGATTTAAAGAATAAAAGATAAGCTTTAAAAGATCATCAGGGTACACGAAAAGAAACAAAATTACATAACAGAGTTGAAAAATATTCAAATATAATTTCTAGATATGAAAATATAAAATAATTAAAAATTTACATTTAATACACATATTTGCACCACATGAAGGGAGCTAAAGAGATAATTAGTCACCTGGAAGATGGGAAATAGTATACAGAGTACAGAGGAAATACAGAGAAACAAACAAAATGGAATTCATCTTGAAAAAAATAGGAGACTTTGTAGATAGAATGAGAAACCATAATATGCCTCTAACAAAGCTCCAGAAGGAGCTAAGAGAGATAATGGGGTAGAAGCAATATTGGTAGGGATAAAAGCTTAAAATTTCTGGAATTAATGAAAGATGCTAATGTATCCATCCAGATTCATGAAGTCAACAAATCTGTTCTGCAACAGAATAAAGAGTTTCATACTAGACACAGTGTAGTGGAATAGAAAACATTAAAGTTAAAAAATTGAAATTAAAAATGGCTAGAGGTACAGAGATGATACCTTCAAAAGACTGGAGACTAACTTCTCAATAGATAATGGAAGCCAGAAGACAGGAGAATAGTATTGTCAACATGCTATGGAAAAAAACATGGAATGATAACACCAATTAATCTGAAAGAAGAAAAGGATGGCAATAGGAGGAAACAGATTAGGTACAGCATATAAATTGACAAAACAGAGCAAGTAGTTACAGTACATTTAAAGAAACCAGTGTCTGAAAATAAAGATTACATAACTTGATTTAAAAAGATTGCATGATATTAACAACAGCCACATCTAAAACACAGAAAGAAAGAAAAAGAATAAAGGACATATGCCATGCAAATATTAATTAAATAAAATTAAAATGGTTGTGTTATATCAGAAATAAAGACTTTAATGTAAAAAATGTTGATTGATCAAAAAAATTATCAGTAGTAATTGTGAAAATATGTGAACTAAATATAACAGAAATATAAGGATAAACAAAATGGGATATTTTTAAATACTTTTCCCAATAAATAGTAAGAAAGATAGTCACAAAGTCATTAAAGATATAGATTTGAATAAAACAACCATATTAACTACACATCTCTATCACTGTATCCATCTATCTATATAAATAAAATACATATATGTAATATACACACAAATGTGTGTGTGTATATATGTATACACCCCCAAGCACACAGATATGCATACATCTATATGTATGTATGTGTGTGTATATATGTCTGTGTGTGTGTATATATGTGTGTGTGTATATATATATATATATATATAAATGCTTTCTCCAGCAACTGGATAATACACAATTGTTTTAAGCACACCTGAAACAGTTGTCAAAATTGCTCTTTTTCTGGGTCATAAATTGAATGTTGTCTAATAGTTAAGAATAAAAATAATGACAATTAAGCTAGAATTAAATAAAGATAGCTAGACAAATGTCTATTTAATTGAATATCAAGACTAAGTAATATTAGTGTAAAAGAAGAAAGTAGAAAAAGAGCTGAACGATGATAATGAAAATGTTAGCACATAAGAAAAAACATGGAAGGCAGCTAAAGTCACACAGAAACAAAGTTTATATACATATATATAAAGTTTTAAATATATTTATGTATAAAATTTTAGACAGAGACAGAAAGTGTTGGAAATTAATGAACTACCAATCCTGATGCATTAGAAGCAGAACAGGCAAAATAAAAAATAGAGTCAGAAATTATTATTATGCATCAGAAAAATATATAATAAAGAGAATCATACAAACCAAAAATTGATTTTAAAAAGACAGCTTAAGTTGATTATTCCTCAGATTAGACTAGTTATGACAAAATAAAGAAGTCCCAAGCAAACTATATCTAGAACTAAATGGAAACATATCTCCAGATTCTAAAGATATTAAACAGATATTAATAGGATAATATGAAGAAACTTTTAGTGATAAATTTACACATTTAGATAACATAGATAAATTTCTAGAAACATCTGATCATCCAAAAGTGACTCCAGAAGGAAGAGAATAAATAAATAGGATGTACATAGACATTAAGAAACTAAATCATTAATCAAAAGCCTTCCCACAAAGAAACTCCAGTCCCAGATGGCTTCATTAATAGGTTCTGCCAAATATTCAAGGAAGAAATAATTTTATCTTACCAAACTTTCTGAAACTAGAAATAAAGAAAATACTCCCCAACTCATTTTGTGAGGTTAGTATAACCTTGACAAAACTCCTGAAAAGAGTATGTATTTCAAAAAAAAACTAAAATGCATACCCCTTTGACTCATAGATATAAGTGTAAAACTCCTAAGTCTAATATTCGCAAATGAAATCTAGAAAAATCTGAAGAAAAAATATTATGTCATCTCTGGTAAAAACCCAAGAATGTGCTGCAGTTCAGTTTTGCACTAATTGCTTAGAATCAGTGACCCCACATGTTTAAAAGGCAGGGTTCCCAACAAGACTGCTCTTACTGCCGACACCAGAAACACTTTGAGGCTCCCACATTCCCAAACTCACACTTCTGACCCGCTGGCTATAAATTCAGGGGTTCCCCCAGGCCTCTCAATTTTGATCACTTGCTAGAACATCTCAAAGAACTCAAGAAAGTACTATACTTAAAATCACAGATTTCTTTTTTTTTTTCTTTGTAAGGTATACAGACTAGGAGAATCAACCACATACAAAGACCCATAGAGACCAAAGAGAGGTTGGTTCACTACTAAGTCAATCAGTATAATTTACTACAATAACAGACTAAAAGAGACAAATCTTATAATTCTCTCAACAGATGAAGAAAAAAATGCATCTTCCAGTTGTGATAAATTCAACTTCTATGCATGATAAAACTCTTAGTCATTCACAACTGAATGAGAGCCATTCTAAATACTTCCCTGTCCCATGTTCAGTTTGTATATACAAATGGTCATTAAGAGCTATTATTTTTATTTTTATTTTTTTGAGACGGAGTCTCACTCTGTCACCCAGGGTGGAGTGCAGTGGCCGGATCTCAGCTCACTGCAAGCTCCGCCTCCCGGGTTTACGCCATTCTCCTGCCTCAGCCTCCCAAGTAGCTGGGACTACAGGCGTCCGCCACCTCGCCTGGCTAGTTTTTTGTATTTTTTTTAGTAGAGACGGGGTTTCACCGTGTTAGCCAGGATGGTCTCGATCTCCTGACCTCGTGATCCACCCGTCTCGGCCTCCCAAAGTGAAGAGCTATTATTTCTAAGTGCATTTTCTATTGGTTTTCTCTGTACCTGATGCTGTCCTATTTCTGGCCCCTGTTATCTCTCATTATTTTGATTGACCTATTTTCTTTTAATGTTGCTTATTTTCAATTCATCCCCCAAACTTTCTAGTATGTAAATCTATTTAAGCCCTTGCTTAATATTTTTCAATGAGTTTCCATGGTTTACAGCATGTAATTTGATACTTTGGAGCTCCCTATACCACTGAACAAAAAATCTTCCACATATTAATGATAAGTTAGAAGTATCAAACTTCCAGTTTGAAAAACTGTCACGTTTAACCATATTTGGGGAATTTATAGTAGCAAATAATATTAATTCTAAGAAAAATAATAGTTTACATTCATATAATACATAATAGTCTGTTAAGTGCTCATATTTGTATTATGACATTTTCTAAGAGCAAGTGTTATTATCCCTTCCTTCTTGATGAAATAACGAGACATAAGAAGTAATTTGTCCAACTAAATGGCAAAACTGGGAGTAGAACTCAGCTCTTGGATTATAAGTTTAATACTTTTTCTTTCTAAATACAAGTAACATTTTCTGCAGGAATTTGCCTCAGAAAGTCATTCCTCGGTATCTTGTAACTACTGGTATTTGGCCACTGTCTGCCGCGTTTATGTTTGTTTTACATTTGCCCTTTTCCTGGCCCTTCTGTCCTGTTTTGCCTGGCTACTGGACACTTTCGCTTGCTTATCTTTCTTGTCTATGCATGTGCCGAAAGAATAGTGGAATGGCAGGAGATAACAGTTGACTTTGCTCTTTACCCTTCTCTTCATCTGGCCCCATAACACAATATATTTTATTAGTATTCACCCTAGAGAATCTGTACAATTATGCCTGTGGTTAATAAATAACTAGATTAGACCATTTTAAATAATTTATATAGTCTGGTTCTCTTTCTTTGTTTTAAAGAGGAAAACATTCTTACCAACGCATGAACTTAGTTAAATTTAAAATAGTTTGATGAAGTAATATCTCTGAAAAGCATTTATTATCTTCTATGGAATTCATACTACCTTAGGTACAGTTTGCTGCTCTTTAAATCTAAGAATAGTTTATAACATAGTAAATATACCCAAGAAAATTAAGTTCATATTTAAGGTCATTGTATGCCGAAATCACTTTTCTAACCAGCCACTTTCATAACTCTGAGAAAAAAAACACAAAACAAAAGAACAACCAAAAACAACTAGCTTTCTTCTGCTGTTATACAACAATCAACACAGAAGATTTCTGTAACCAAATGTGTAAGGGTTTCTTCCCACTTATCAAGCAAGCAATCAATTCTGCAGCAGACACCAGTTGGGTCTCCTCCAACCTAGTTTCATTCCAAAACTACCCACATTAAGACAGCGTATGAAGATAGATCGTGCACAAGTTGAGGTTGCAGTCTCACAGGACTGCCTCCACTTCTGACGCCAATCGCAAGTCCGGGTTGTTTTACCTGTGCTTCTTTTTTTTTATTATTATTATTATTATACTTTAAGTTCTAGGGTACATGTGCACAATGTGCAGGTTTGTTACATATGTATACATGTTTAACTGTGCTTCTGACTGACCAGTGGTAAACTGGAGATCCCACCGTCTCCTCCTTGGGTTTGATTATTTTGCTAAAGCAGCTCAGAAAACTCCTGGAAATGCATTTACCAGTTTATTATAAAGGGTGTTATAAAGGATAGAGGTGAAGAGTTGCATGGGATGAGGTCTGGGGAAAGTGGTGTGGAGTTTCCATGCCCTTTCTTGGTGTGCCACCCTCCAGGAACCTCCACTTGGTGAGCTACCAGGAAGCTCCCTGAGCCTGTCCTTTTGGATTTTTATGGAAACTTTATTACTTAGATATGATTGATTAAACCATTGGTCATTGGTGATCAACTTAATCTTTAGCTCCTCTTCTCTCCTTGGATGTTGGAGTGTGGGGCTGAAAGTCCCACTCCTCTAATCCTGCCTTGGTCTTGGTAACCAGCTCAATCAGATCCAGAAGCTATCTAGGGGGCTGCCAGCCACCAGTCAACTGATGAGCATGCAAAAGACATTTATCAGTTTGGAGATTCCAAGAATATAAGTAGTTGTCTGTTAGCGGACAGCAACAAAATCATATATATCTTTCATGATATTAAAATGGCATCGCGCTCGATTGAAACTTTTTAATAACCAATTTGGCAGACTTTTCTGTATGCTTACTGAAAATTTCAAATGTGTAATTAATTAATATTGGAACTTTGATTGATTGTCTATTGCCCAATGTGCACATTTCAAAAGCCTAAGCCCTTTTAGCTACATAGATGATCTTTAGTGTTTTCAATGGTTTGTTGCTGAGTATTTATACTGGATATTGTAGTATGTTTCAAATGATAGAAAATAAGAACAGACATGAAAAGTGCAAACTTCTTGTAATTTACTTTGTTTATGTAGAAGTGATACATTAAATCATCTATGAAGTACATTAAGTAAACCTAAATAGCATGGATTTTTAAGTTAAAAATATGAGAATTAATAACTGAAAACCCCCATGGGAAGTAACCATGTCACTGGTGCCAAATTAGAAATCTCCGGGTTATAAGATCATAACCCCTAGAGGAATATTTATCTGTATGTTTACTTAATATCTAACAGCATGTGAAATTTATTTATTAATGTGCCTGCAGGTTTCTCTCTAATCCCACTTCTCAAAGATGCACACACATAGATATAAAGCCAGGAGGGGGTGAATTGCCCTGGAACTGTTTCCATCTAAGTTGAAAAATATGGTTATAATGGGAAAAGCAAAAGTTGCTCTCCTTCTGACCTTGAACAATTTTACAGACCCAAAATAAAATATGTGAACAAATTCAAAGGCCATGTCCTCTATGACATCTTCCTTGCACTATACTTGGCCCCATCTAATCAGCACTGATCACACTCTCTTTGATTATAATTTGACTATAGGCCTTATTTTATCATCCCTTCAATTCTAGTTTATTTATATTCCTCTGTTTCTTTTGAATGCTCTGAAGCGATAGAGATCTTGTGATAATTTGTTTTAATACATGGCACATAGCAAAGTGACTTTGCACATTGTCATTTACTAAATATTTGTTAAATGTGTTTGGTTCTAATTGAATTATATTTACATATGCAGAAACTTAAACATGTAAACCATTATTGAGGGTAATGATAGTAAAAGAAAAGAACAAACATTTTATAACTGGCAAAGAAATACATTTTAGAAAGTTTAGAATGTAATTTTCCAAAGTATTATATTTTTGAAGGGAAGTTATGATTTTATTAAAAGCATGGTTATCTGACATAATTTTTACCTATACAAAGTTTAGAATTGAAACAACTGAATAATTTAAAACAAAACACATTTGCTTCAATTTTCTATCGATTTAGGGTATAACTATTGATTTGGCTTGAAATATCCAATGATCGCCTCAGTGCTATATTTTCTTTAGCACCTATGGACTTAGCTACAATGAAACAAATCTTTTTGAAACCGTGACAGCTAGGCTGCATGCAATAGTAATATCAGACATCTATATATTGCCTTATACTTATATAAAAGTGCTTTCACATAAATTATTTTATTGGTTCTTAGGTATGGGAAATGGAGGCAGAGAAACTGAGAAAGGTAGGAGAAACTCACACTTTATAGAGATAAAAGATAGGATTATATTTGGCGTATATATATGGATTTTTTTGCAAATACCTAAATAGCTTGCACAAAAGCCTCTTGCCTATATAAGTTTAATTGTTCTAAAATGAAGGTAAAATTTGAAATTATGACAAACTTATTTGTATACACATGGAACTTGTTGTTCACTTAATGTTGCCAAGTAGTTGAAAGTAGAAATCAGACATTTATAATGATGGCTTACAGGATTAGAAGATTTCATTGCAGTAAAGACTGTGAATATATAAAATTTGAATTTGACCAAATGGAGATGATTTTAAATCTTTCAGAGATCAGTTTCAGTTTCAGTAATAGGAGTAGACAAGAATGAAGGCATCAGGTAAAGAGACCAGTGTGGTTTATAAATATGCCCAAGTCTTGTAAAAGTACCGTGGGAATATATAAAAGAAAGTTACCCATTGTAACAACGGGATTAAGGGAAGTTTGCACAAAAGAGGTGGGTCTTGAGGGTTCAATAGAGAAATGAGTAAGACCATAAATAAAAGCTCTCAAATGTAAAATTACACATTACGGTTGACAGTCTGCTACATGGTAAGTTGCATGGAAGAAAATAATAGAAAATCCAACTTAAAAAGTGGAATTGGGTTTGATTATGAATAGCTTTGAATTTCACACTAAAGATTTTGGCGGTCTTTGTAGGCAACGAAGAGTTTTTAATTAATTTGTTCTAGAAAAGTAAGTGAAAATCTATTTTAGTTAGGAAACTTTACTCTGATTGGAGATGAGAAAAGTGTTGAGAATGGAATCTTAGGGCAGTGCTTTCCACATACCTAATAATATGTCACGAAATGTTAACTTTTGCAGGGTACACTGTGCTGAGCTGATGACACTGTTTATGACTGTTGGTCACCAGCTCCCTAAGATCTGCTCCTCTGCACCTCCCTAAAGGCTAAGAGAATCAGTGTCTCTCTCACTCAAACCCATCAGCTCCACAGCAAAGTGCCTCGTGTCTCTTTTGGGAAATACCCTGCCTTTGGGAAAGAAAGGAGAACATGAATTGATGAAGAAAAGGGAGAAAAGGGAACAAAAAGAAGACAAAAGCAGAACAGAAGCAGAAAAGCATGGTATTCTAAGTGAAGGAAGAAGCTTTTTAAAGAGGGAGTGAACCAAGAAGACTTGACAGCTGTTTAGAATTCCAATTGTGTGGGAGCTAAGGAGAGGGCACTGGTTAGGGCAATGTCCTCCCTGGTTTTGTGTTAGAGGCAGTTTGAGTAGCAGAGGGGCATAGAAGGCAGATTAGGCAGTGACAGGGAGGTATGGAAGTGGTGTGTGTGGTTTGCTACACTTAGACAAAGCTTGTGGGGGAAGGTAGAAAAGCAATGGGCTGGAATGGGTGGAAGGACACTTTGGGGATTTGAAGACTTGCCTGAGTGTGTGTTAGGTGCAGACTGAGGGGAAGATATAAGAGGAGAGAATGGAACTGAAAACATAAAAGACAAAATGAAATAATTGGCAAAGCAAAAATTCAGGCAACCAGGAAAGAACAGGATCAAATGTATGTAGACAGATTAAACTTGGTTAAAAACATACTTTTCCTTGAATAGACAGAAAGGAGGAACATATTGATAAAAGGTAGAGGGAGATTTTGAAGGGTGCTGAAGACCCGAGAGAGTATTCTCCCCCAATAGCTTTTGTTTTCTCTGTAAAATATGATGTGAGAAGGATGGTAATCATTCAGCAATTCCTACTGGGGAAAAGGACAGACAACAAGGTGGAGTGAGAGTGCGGTCAGATGACTCTATCAATCATGTGCTCAACACTGTGCTAGGTGCTGTAGGGGATATAAAATATGTATGATGTGATTCCTGCCCTCAAAGGGAAACACACACACACACATTCTCTCTCTCTCTCTCTGTCCCTCACACAAACCTATAAGGGTAAGGGAATCTTTTTGAGTTAAACTATGATTTGCTGAAAAGCATAATAAAAGTCCTACGGAAGAATTGGAGAGGGGGCAGTAAAGACATTGAGAAAAGCTTTATGCATTATTTAGATAAACAGAGGAACAGATTGTAGGAAGCAATGGAACCCAGCAAGAGGATGGCATGCACACCAGCTAGTTGGGAGATCATGAGATAGCAGAGGAAGTACGTGATGGGAAGAGGAAGGCAATATGACTGAATAAATAGGAAAGAACCAGAGTATAGAGCATTGGTAGAAAGGATGGAGGTGCATGAAGATTAATTAGGTATTTACATGCAAGATGGAGGAGAGTGTGAAGATAATAGAAGTAGAAAAATAATAAGGCAGGAAACGGTTGCAGCAAACCAGATGTGAGGCTATGCAAGAGTAATGCCAGTGCCAGAGTGAAGAGAAAGGGGTGAATCTGAGAAATATTCTGAAGGAAGATTTGCTAAAATAACGTGACAGATTGGATATTGATTGGGAGGAAAGAAAAGAGTAACATGTGCTTTCAGGTTTTTACTTCTGGGAGACAGAAAAATGTTGCTGATGTTGAAACAGAACATCTGTGAAAGCAAGGCAGATTGGGGCTTTTTGAAGTTTGGCGGGAGAGTAGTGAATATTATCGGTAGATTTTTGGCATTTCAAGTCTATAGGGAGAAAGGATAGCGGTTTATAATTTGGATTAACACCAAAAGGTCATAAATGAAGCTCTGGGAAAAAAGAAGCTCTTTGAGAAAATGTGTGGAAGGACAGAGGATCAGAGTGAGGGTTTGAGTCTCAGGGGGCATTTCTAGTTAGAAATCAAGAGTACGCATGGAGCCTGCCAAAAAGGTAGAATAACTGGCCAGAGCCTATGAGGGACTAATGAATTGACATGTCCTGAAACAAAAAAGAGAAGAAAACTTCAAGGAACATAAGAATTAATTGCAGTAACAGTTTTGAATAAATAAAATATATAAAAATCCATTGAATATGACCAAAAGGAGATGATTTTAAACCTTTCAGAGATCAATTTCAGTGAAGTGATAGGAGTAGATGAGAATGAAGGTAACAGGTAGAGAGATGGTTGGTGTATAAATATGCCCAACTCTCTCTGAAGGACAGCATATTAGAATTTCTAAGATAGTCCTGAGAAAGTACTTTAGTGATCACCTCTGAAATTGATGGAGTGTTGCAGTACACCCCGATGTCCCCAGACACGTCAGTCATCCAGAGTAGCTCCATTTTATATTATGTGTATGTGTATGAGCGCATGTGCCTGGGTGTATGTGTGTGGTCACACATATATAGATTTAGGAATTTCATATATCTTATCTTAAGAGGTGCTTTTTGCTAAAATAAAACAAACACTTAATAATCTGCTCTAGAATTTTGGAAATCAATAAGAAAATAATACTAGATTAGTGCTACCAAGGATTATGGGGAAATTTTAAAACAGCATATTAATAACTCCCAATATATTAGAGAAAATAGGCTGTGGATTCATAGATCTCTCATTTTTAACGTTGGTTCTGTTGACTAGCTATGCATATGAGTTACTTAACCTCTCTTAACCTCAGTTTTCTCCTGTCTGAAATGTACCAAGTGGTATTTGCTGCATAGTGTGATTGTTAGGATTCACCAGGAGTAGACAGGGGTACTGGTTTCTTTTGTCTCAAATTTCTGTTTCAGTGAGCGTGGCCTTTACAAACCAAACACTCGGCCATACAGAAGATGAAATTGGATGTTCTATAATTAAGTTTTATCTTGAGCTCCCATCTCTACTGATGGCAGAAAATTTACTCACTCCCAGATGAACCCAACAGCTTAGTTTTCTTAGACATTTTAGAATTAAACCCAGGTAAATTCATGATTTACATCTTCACACATTTTCCTCATTGTAACTTCAAAGATTCCATAGATACCTCTTGGCTTCTGGGTCAGGCATTTAGTCCGTGGTCAGTTTGTTTGTCATTGGCAACCACTGGGATTTTTCCTCTTATCTGTCCCCGGAGTGCTTGCCGTCCTCCATGCATGCACCGGCTGATGTGTAAACATGTCCTGTGGGGTAATTCAGGCTGAATCTTGCATAGGGTGGCATCTTCTTACCCTGACCAAGCCTCCCCTATCTCTTCACAAAATCTTTCTACCAGCTAAAATCTATTTGCCTTCTCATGGACATGTGAAAATGTGACTGTCTCTTGGCATCGGGCTAAGATTTGCATCTGTTTGGGAGACTACCCTGAGCTCCTTTGGACTTCATGTAGACTCATTGCTGATCTACCTCTCAGGTACCCTATTAGATACTTTTTGCCCAAACATACTGTCCTTCCAGACTCCATTTTGGGAAGTTAAAACTCTGCTCTTGAATTTACAAATCTAGCTGAAATTTATCTGCTTTTCCCCTCTGGGAAACAATAGGAAAAAGAGAACAGCTTACAGAGAATTGGGGGTTTTTTCAGACTTACACCGATGCTCAAAATCTATTGCTCTTGCTTCTCCTCACCTTGCCCTGAATACACCCCTTTCCTTCACGCTTTTCTGTGTTTTTCTGGCGTGGGAAAACATGCTGCTTGCTCCTGGTCATGCATATTTACAAAACTTTTCTGCTTCAGCCTGGATCTATAGTAGGGAAAATGTCTTTGGACGTTTTGCTACCTTAGCAATCTACTTGTAACCTGGCCTTTGATCATGCTGGACAAGTTGGTTGAATGAGGGCCTGTCAAGCTGTTCAGGAGAGGCAGGGGCCTAGTTTTATGCCAATTGATGGCTCTGTAGTCTTCCCTGAGTATTGTGTTTTCCTTTGGTTTTGTTTGTTTTTACATTAAGCTACTTACACAGGCGTGGCTCACGAAGGAAATGAATTAACTTGGATCTCGGAGGTTTGAAAGCTAATTACAGGGAAGTTTGAGGATACTGCAGCAGCCTGAGCCATTCTGCCCTCCTGGTTCTGTCATGCTAGCATAATTTGGTTCTTCTGTCCACTTTTCAAGCACAGATTGCTAACTAGGTTGATTAATAATCATTCAAAATGGAATATCCCTATTGGACTGCTTTCACTTCAGTCATAGTTTCCTGGGATAGTCATCTGACACCAGAATAGCTGAGGAAACTGCCTGTAGCAGTTTCCCTCGGAAAGGGGCACAGAAACTGGTTATTATTTTGAAGCTTCTGGGCAACCCCCAGAAACTGTGATGGTGGAAAAGAACAAGCTTTTTTGATCTATGGAAACTTCTCCTCATCCTGGCATTCTCTCTCTCTCTCTAACACACACATTCACACACACACACACACACACACTCTCTCACACACACAGACACACTTCTTCCCATGTGTTTAAGCAATATAGAGTCATCACCCCTCTTGGTGCTATAGCCCTGGGAGCAATTCGCCCTTGAATTTGGCCTTAATTCTAGTTATCTAAACAGTTTGCGCTGCAGGACTTTCTGTCTCTTTCAGGGCCGACTCTGGGCCTAACTCAGTAGTATTTATATTTGCCATAACTCTGTAATTCATCCAGGGTTCACACTAAGCAACATAAACCAAATTTATGATCCCTTATTTCTTAGAAGTCTCTTTTCGTGAAAAAGGCACCTGCCTCCACCATCCAAATGGATAGTTGTTTTTGTTTGTGTTTTCCATAAATAGTAGGGATACCGCTCTGTAAAGACTTTGAGAACTCACTTTCCTTACTGTTCCAGGCTTTTGGGAAAATATGTGGAATATTGACATGAACTTCCTAGATTTTTCTCTGCTAGAGAACTAGTGCATTCAAACTCATATGTTTTGATGTCTTTGGTTTATAAAAGATTTGTTTGTTAGATCTTCTTAAAAAGAAAAAAACAAAACAAAACAGACCACAAGTTTATTTATGTTAAAATTCTGAGGGTAAGGCAAAAGGAGAAAGAAAAGTCACTGGGAATAAGCCTAGTCCTGAAAAAATTGTGAAGACACACATTCTAGTCCTCAGAGAAGTAAGCTTGTTTTTAAAAGAAAGGATGTTTTTGTCTCTTCTATGAGTGGAAGAATGAAAGCTCAGAGAAACTGGCTGTCAAGACTGAGGTAAAGCCAGAGTGTTGAGGGCTCATCCCTTGGAGAGCTTTACTCTCTTCTTCAGAAGAAGTATGAGAGAGCAAGAGGAGCATGGGCTTTGGTGTCAAACTGTAACATTTTATATTTTGCATGACACAAGTGAAAACTGGAACCATCATAATTTCCTGCCCCAATGGTAAACAACCCTGCAAAAAAGAAAATTTAACTCAGTTGTGTGTTCTAGAAAATACTTGCTACTGGAAGATAAGTCTGTGATTCAATGAAAATAGTATAATAATTTGCTCATCAAGGCTCAATTTAGGTGAGAACCTCTCTTTGCTGTGCCCACAAATCCAAATCTATCATGTCATAGATTCCACTCATTCCCAAACGGTTCTCCACCTGTCCATACTTGCCTTAAAACTATCCAATGTAGATCTTAAAAAACCTATAACCATCCCTCTCCCTGAATTCCCCAAATGAAGATGCAACTGAAATTTCATAAAGTTAGTCCTTTCTGCAGTAGGTTTAGAAAATTTAGCTATGCTTTATCAACAGGTACATCTGGTGGTCTTTTAGGCCATCACTCTTGAACCCAAACTGGATTTCAATTGCTCCTTTAGATAGATAATTCATTTAGCTGATTTTGCAGATAAAATGTTCATAAACCCAAGTTTTTCCCCAATAATACTTGTATATATTACTTTCATAGTAACACAAATAAAACTCATATGAAGCAACAATGCATTAATTAATAATGTTCAAATATTCTGAATTTCCTCATAAGTCCTATTATAAGGGGTTTATTATAATCTACTTCTAAGCTTTACATATGAAAGGATCTAGATGCTTGCCAAGGTATCCTTAATGGGGTGTTCTCTAGTCTACAGTTATTTCCTCTATAACCCTGGATAATTTGCTTACCTTCTCAGAGCTTCAATTTTCTCATTAGTGAAATGGGAGTAATTACTACATCAGAAAGGTATTGAGAGGATTAAAGGAGCTCATGTAGGTAAAGATCCTAGAATAATCCCTAGCATATGGTACAAATATTATCAGTGTTGGTTCCCTTCTTTCTTTGGTATATTTCCTTCTTTAAAATAGGAGATGGGTCATGTGTCAAGAATGAGCAGATCGGGTTCTCATTTTTCTATATTGCTGGGCAGAGAATAGAGGGAATCCCTGTCCCTGCGCAGCAAATATCCACCGTCCTTAAGTTTATTTTGAGTGTGGGAGAGGAAGGTAGAAATTCAGTAGTGAATGATGGGATAGCAATAAAATATTCCATTGCCCCTTAACTACTGGGAAATGGCGCCTCTACATATCTTAGTTAGGAGACACAAAATTAAATCCTTTTTTTGTAGTTGATATTTTCTATTATATGTAGTACTCTATAAACACTAAGAATTTGGACTACAAATAACTATAAATATCTTTAAATATTCAAATTATGAATTTAACCTGTTTCTTAATGTAAATTTTAATTATTCTTATGTCTGTCTTAACATGGGTTAATAACCATTGGGAAAATGAGATGCTGCAATATTTTTGCATTCGAGTTTTAGAATGTTTTCTTTACTAGAATTTCCCTTTCTTTCCCACTCTGTTATTTTTTATCCATCTGCCTCTTTCCCCCAAACACATATCTGTCCCTGAGCGCGCGCGCGCGCGCACACACACACACACACACACACACACACACACCTGTCTTTCTTTTATTCCATTCTTTCATATCACTGATTTTACAGAATCTATGCTTAGGCAGTCTGGATAGCCACAATCTAAAGACAGATTCCGTCAAGCTCCTATCTGTTAGAACCTGCAGTGCTTGCATTTGGGTTCGATACCAAACAATAATGTGGTATTTTATAAACATTAGTGAGGATGATTTTGCACTGGTCAGCAAAGGTAAAAAAATAGGTGCTTTGGGAAAACAAATAAAAAAGGAATTGGATCTGTCTCAATAAATTGCACAAATTGTAAATATCCCAAAGACGCAGCCACTAACTCTGGCATAGGAAAATAAAGCTGACAATTACACTTTGGAATGAATAGGTGAGTAATACGATGGCTAAAAATTTTCTTTACAATCATTTTTTATTAAGTGCAGCACTGCATTTATTTATTAAACAAAGTTTCTGTTTCATCTGCCTGTTCAATTCTTCAGATACTATTTTAATAGAGTCAATTAAGATTTACATTCAAGTCATGATTTTTTTCCCCATTCTGGTTTGAGTCTACAGATATACTTGTTCCATCAATTTAAACATAATTATAGAATAATCTTTCACAAATATTACAGTTAATAGCATTGGGGCATTTATAAACTCTAGTCCTTAATTTATGCACATTAAAATTTCATTTGAAATGAAAGAATGTCGAATAGTCAAGTATATTTTTAAGTCATCCTATAATGTTTCTAACACAGTTTGCACCAAAGCCCTAGAATTGGCCATGGTTGGTTGGGATTGCATGACCTGGACAAAGTCAGAAGTCACTTGAGACGAATTATTACTGCCTTTAACAAAGTAAAACTTAGTTTGATTATGCACTACACATTCCTCTTTGGTTTTAGAGATCAGAACCTGACATTTCACTCAGGCTAGGATCTGAACAGAGTTTTGTCTAACGGGAAAACTGACAGTCCTTTTAAGTTTTACAGGTACATGTTGTAATGCAGAAACTCTATGTACAGAAATATGCCATTACAAAATTGATAATTCTGGGCATTGTTCTGACATGAATTAACTGAATTACCACATAAGAGAATTTCTGTTTCCTTATTGAAGAGAGGGACCTAAAAATCTTCTGCTTAAATCAGCATGTAGGGCAAATTGTCTATTCCTTTATTTACAGCTGTATAAGTTCCAACAAATGGGGATGGAGCAAAATAAATTTATTGCTGTATTTTGAGAGGCTGTCTCTTATTTTTGAATCTTTCCCAATGTGTATTCTACATCAAACTCTTTTATTTCTTTGTGTCAGAGCTTTCCACAAATTATAATGAAATGCAGTCTCATAAACCAAAAAGAAGAAAGGTTGTTCTGTTTTAGGATGTTAGGACGGAAAGAATGTAGAACTTACAATTTGGAACAGTGTGGTTTGCTTGATTAAAATGTCTTTCATTTCATTTATGCCTTTAAAATAATGTTTAAAATATTAGAAAAGAACTTAGAAAACTTTGCACAATATTGACTTTTAATATTAATTCGGTTTCCTTTTCAGTATATTATTTTTAACAACGTGGCATTTACAGAAGTAATTTGATTACATGTGTGAGACTAGATGTTTTCAAGGCTCATATATCTAGTTTCATGATTAAAATCAAGGAATAATTAAATTCAATAAACATTGTGTTAATATCTTTTTAGAAATGCATTTATTTCTGCAAAATAAGATTCCTCTATCTATCTATCTATCTATCTATCTATCTATCTATCTATCTACCTACCTACCTACCTACCTACCTTTCTCTTAAAACATCCTAGAGTAGCTCTGCAACTTGGTAAAAATATTTTAACTTCATATGCTATGAATTTTATTTTCTTTGTATTAACTACACATGTAATTAGATTTTTTTCTTTCCAAATCATCTTTCCAAATTATATTATCATTTTCTCTGGGACACTGATTTTGTATTGTTAAGTGAAAGAACCGAATTACAACTCTTATGTACTTTATGTACTTAATTGTAATATCATTTATTGATACATGACCATATATCCTATCTAGTCCAGGACAGCTTCGGTTTACATTTTTTGTTCAGCCTTAAATATCGATTATTTACCTACTCCCCTATAAAAACGTCCTAGTTTCAATGACAGGCTCACCTATGTGGGGCCTGTTAGGAACTCATCAAAGGGGGTAAGATTTATATATTTATGACAGAAATCCTTCTTCTTTCTCCTTTTGCAATTTTTCTCAAGTTTCTTCTTCATAACTACCCTTCCTGTCTACTTCCAGCTGTGAATAAACATAGACATAGATAAACATTGTTGATGCATGACCTTTGCCCAGATGTGATGGTAGGTAGATGACATTGCATTGAGCAAATGAAGAAACTGCAGCCTGGATCAGCACTCACTTAAGAGGAAAGATCATTTCTCCTTTCTTGCTATTTAGCCAAGCATTTACTGTGGGGATTTTCAAAGACCTAGTATTAGGGTTTCTGTCAGAAAGTTGATGGTCATACACACATATCTGGAAAGCAAATAGTTTGAAGTCAAAGGGCATAACTCATTGCATTTATTCCATACATGTTGTTAATTTAAGGTGTGTTTTCCATTTCAAAAGGTCAGGAAATATCAATTTGATAGCTCATTCTTGTTATACCTAATATTTTCTTTACTCTACATGCAAACACATCCAACAGCCCAAAAGGGGCAAAGGAAAATCATGTAAATTGCCTGATCTTTGTTCAGTGCAAAAGCTGAGTTTAGCAGCTCCGCTCACCCAACTTCATAGGGAAATTAAACATCACAGAAAACTTTGCCCTGCTGAATGGTCTTTCTGGCCTTACTATTGGATAGCAAGAGAGATAAAAATGAGCTACGAGGGCTGAGAGTGGAGATCATACATGTTCTGGCAATTCAAGCCCCTTATCTTGGGGTTACCTCCAGTGATTTGCTGGTGCTGGCTCAGCCTGGCTTGGGAGAGCACATAGTGAACATCTTTTTCCAACATGTTTTCTTGAGGAGTCAGTTAACCATTTGCCAGCACAACAGTAGTCACCTCTCTGAATAATCTAAATGTACTAATTATTTTAATTCATCACATGGTATGTGTGACTGATAATTTGTATTTAATAGTGGGAGAAGATACTGATATATTGTCCAGTTTTGGTTGTGTGTATTTTCCTTTGCACAAATTGAATCAGTCCATTTCTATTTTTTGGTGTCTTACTTTCCTGACTTATTAATATATCTTGGGAGATCTTCCCAAGTTAACACGTACAAATCTACTTCATTTTGTGTTAACAGCTACATTACAACCCATTGTACCAAAGTTTATTTACCCTGATCCCTCTAGATGAAAAAAGTTTCCAGTTTTTAGCTATAATAAAGAATGCTGCATTGACCATTTTTTTACACTTGCACCTTTGTATAAACCACTCTTATATACAGATAGAGGAAAATAGATGAATCAAACTGTAGGTGCATTTTAAATTTGGATAAATATTCTTAATTTGCACTCATATTTTAAGGGTACAATTTGGCATCATTTGCAGTATCATTTACAATTGCAATTTTCTTTTCTTCCTTTATGGCAGGCTTAATCAGATTTGAGAATGCACAGTTAGGCATGTCCTTTTCCATCCTCCTTTCAAGGAGATATTTCTAATAGATAACAAAGATTTTTAAAAAGTCAGTGTTCCTTTAAATTTCAGCAAATAATTAGGAAGTGCCTGCCTATGTTCTAGAGACTCAATAGTTTAATAAGACAGACCAGTTTCATGACTTCCTGTAGCCTATGCTCTGATAGGAGAGCTGAGGCAAATACTGTGAAGTATACCTGATAATCACTCGCTCCAAGTATTTGTTAGGTAATTCCTTCCATCACACCCTCGTCTACTTTTCTCAATTTGTTGTTCTCAACCAGTGGCATTCAGATATGATCTCATCCTTCACCAACCTGGGAATTCCTTTTTCTTCTTTTATATATTGCGTCTCATTTCCTGTTTTTTGGTTTTTGCTACTTTCCTCATTTTTTACATAGCACATCCTCTAATAGCTTCTTATAGAAGCTCTAATAGAAAAGTGCGTTGAAAATATGTTTTTTGATATGGCTATATTAAAATGTCATTATTCTTCCTTCATACTTTCTATATTTCAGCTTGATTATGAATTCTGATTGGAAATATATTTCTCTTAAAATTTTAAAGGATTTTTTCTATTACTTTCTAGTTTTCATTGTTGCTATTGAGCAATCTGTTAGTATATGGGCTGCATTTTCTCTCTTAAATGTTAAGGTTTTTTTTTTATCATAAGCATTCTGTAATTTCAAAATGAGATGTCTTAGAGTGGATTTTTTTTCATTCATTTTTGCAGAGCATTTGGTAAATCATTTCAATCTGGAAACTCATATGTTTTAGTTCTAGGAGCTGGAGTACCAAGAGTGGGTCAATGGGGCCGTCTTCCTCAGTGCAGGCAATAAGGAATGGTCTGAAGAGAATTTTTAAATCATATTAAAACTTACTAAAAGATACTCTTATTTTGACTACAGAGTGCCAGCAATTCTCCACCCAAATCTCTTATTATTTAAAGTTCTCAACAACCGCTAGGATTACTGAGTTTTAATAATATATATGTAAACTTCAAATTAGCACATGCTGTATTACTGATCCCATATTAAATATTGTATTATGCATAAAAATTAATGTGGAGAACTCTCAGTTATACAGTTAGCTCCCTCCCTCCTGACACAGTACACTCATTTGAGATAAGTTCATAATACTTCAGAATCATTTGAGGTCTCTTTGGGTGTAGTTTCTGTTTTCAGTCCCTATTGTACTACATTTTCCTGGATTTACATATAAGATTCAAAATAAATAATGATAGCATAGTGATTATAAAAATGAAGAAATTTAATTTTAATTACCTCAACTCTATCATTCTATGTGACCACTGGAGTATAGAATTTTGTTCTTGTTTTATGGAAGATAGCTATCTCTATATATGTTTTCCACAAAATATAATAAATATACGTGCACTATCCCTAGAGTAGTATACATATATTATATATAAATATATAAAAATAACAAATATATATCTTCCATAAAACATAATATATGTATACCACTCTAGGGATAGTGCATGTATATGTGTGTGTGTGTGTGTGTGTGTGTGTATCTTGGTTGCAATTCAATCATGGCTCTGCCATTCTTTCAACATGTTCAAAATGTTGTTGACATCATCCTTCTGCTGAAACTTCCTTCCCCTTTCTCTGAACTTGTCTATATTTTTTTATTTTATTACTGTCAAGATATATATATATATATATGTATATATAGTCCATAAAATATTATATATACATATATGTATACATGCTACTCTAGGGATAATAATTACAGTTTATTTTTCTTTTAAGTTTTCTTCTATTCCCTGTATTGTATCTATTTCATTAGTAATCCTTTCAGTTTGTATGATCTTGTTTCTCTTGTTCCTGTTTTATGTTTCTTAAATTATGCAGTGATTTTGGTTTTTCATTCATGTTTAAGATTGGAGTGCTAAAGAGCCAATTTTAAGGTCTGCATAAATGAAGGAAACTTATTTCTTGGGGGGTCTGACAGAAAGATAATTGAATAAGAACCTAGCTGTTTTGTTTGCGACTTCAGATTGTCATCTCTGTGGCCATTTCTCCTCATTTGATCAATTTCCCCAAAAGGAAATCTTAATTCTTAGCTTGTAGGAGTAGAGAAACAGAGAGGTGAAATGTCAGTCAGCTTTCTGAAAGATGCAGGTATGAAAAGTGTTGGTACATTTTTTGCCCCATGTCCCTAGAACCAAGACACTCTCTCATTCTAGATCTCCAGAAAGTCTGACTTCTGTCAGGCTGTGCATTTTGAGAAAGAGTAGATCTGAAGTCTATTTATACACATTCCCAATAATCTAACAGGTTTCAGCTCCATCTTCAACAGTAAGTTCTGAGTTCTGTGATGTCAATTGCCTTGGTTCTCATTGGCGTTCCCTCTTGTAGGCATTCAGGTCTCAGCATCCTTGGTTTTAGTTCAATCATGGTTCTTACATTCTGTCAACATCTTCAAAATTTTGTGGACATAATCCTTCTGCTGAAATTTCCTTCCTCTTTCTCAGAACTTGTTTGTGTGTGTGTGTGTATATATATATGTATGTATGTATTATTCTATTACTGTCAATTTATGGGTTATGATGAAAGAAAAGATAAAGACCTCATTAAATCTAAAACATTTTACCAAAGAGCTTTCTGATAACAGACGCTGGGAGCCGGAACTCAGCTTTTGGTGGGCATGGCCAGCATTTGGGAATGGGAGGGTAGGGGATGCTGTGGGAAACATGGTTTAAATACCAGGTACACATGTTCCTTTCTGCACCCAACAGGGAATTTCTTTCCAAATCTCTTGAAATTCCCTGCAATTAAAACTTTCTCCATTTAACTGAAAACAAAATCTTCTCATGTCTTTAAATTTTCAAGTTTAATTTTTTTGTTATGAAAATTATACATGCTCACTTTAAGAAACTTGACAGAGAAAATATAACCAGATATAGATTCTTGCACTCTTTGTTCTAAGAGTTTTAGTTGCTGTGTTTGCATGATATACAATTTTTCATATAATTTTCTCAGTTTCACTTTGTTTAATATCCTCTTTATATTGTAAAATAAATACTAATACAAAAGAATGGATACATACGATTTAAAGCCATAAAATAAGCATTCATGGACTCACTTTAAAGCTTTTATAGCTTATGAATTAGAACATATTTTTTTACTTTATTGGCCAGATTATAATCCCCTTGAAGCTGTATAATATTGGATATTTAAGTTTTAGCAGGTATTTTATTTACATTTACATGTATTATTTAATGTAATCTTCACAATAGCTGTATGAGATAGGTACTAATATTAGCCCTGTTTTGCAGGTTAGGAAACTGAGGCTTAGGAAGTTTAAGAATTTTGGCTAGTCAGTAAGTGGAAATATATGATTTATTTTTTATGTCAGGGTACAATCAGGAGACAAAACCATAAACTAGTTATTTGAACTTAGAGAAGTTAACATAAAGAGCTGTTATCTGGATAAGGTGTTTCCTAAGTAACTAACAGGGTAACAAAAGTGTTCTAAGGTATCAGGGAAATAACCTATGGAGGAAACAAGCACTACCCCTAGAACTGAGGAAGCAAAGGAAAGATGTTGGAATCATTACAACCTGAAAACTTACGGAAAGGGCTCTGTGGCTCTGAAACCCAGACCTCTGAGCAGAAGGCAATGCTCAGCTAGTTTCAATGGTTTTTATCATAAAGAATGAGTTTTGTTGGCCTGGTACCTAGAACTCTGAGGAGCAGATACCATCCAGGTGCTGTTTTCTCTGGAAGTATTTGTTGATGAGGCTGGTTTTGCATGTGTTAAAAAAAGTCAGGGCCACAATGACCTGAGAAAAATTCATCAGAACATCTGATCTCCCTATAAAGTGCTCAAATAATTTTCTGGGGTGACAAAAATAAGTCATAGCTGCTGTTTCAAATTATCCCCTAAATTAACACATGATTAGCTAAATGTATTTTGTGCTTATTCAATTGCCCTGTATTGCCATGTTTAAAGGCTGTTTACTGTTGAAATAATTAGATGTATGGGGGATTTTCCCTATTGCAAGTTGTTTGGTATATAGTGACTTGTATCTATTAACTAACTCATATAGTGACAAAGAGCCCCCCCCAAAAAAAATTTAAAGTGGCTTCTTTTACTTTATATTTCCTCATCTAATTCAAATTTTGAATCCATAATAAGTGCAACCTAGAATCTAGATGAAGAGGTTATTTTATATATAAAGATCTTGCCTCACCTTCAATAATTGTTCTTTGTTGACTTAGAGAAGCATAGCTCCTTTGACTTTCTGTTTGGTCTCTTGGTACTAAGCTCTACGGGGATTACTTGAACTCTCAGGTTCAGAGATCAAGTGGATATTGCCTGTAAATACAGAATGACATGGAACAATGGGGTCTTTGAGTCTACCAGGAAGAGCCCTGAGCTCAGAGTTATTCTATTACCAACAAGCCCCTTGAGAGACCACCTAAGATGGCACAGTGACCCAGTGCAGTGCTCTGTAGAACAGAGACACTGGTTCATTGCTTTAAAAGAGAGTAATTATAAAAAACTACCCAATATCACAAAATCTTTAGGAAATAGCATTTTGCTGAAGAAGAGATCTGAATACCATGTATATTTATATAATATCAGTTTAAATAATACCTTTCATCCCTCAAACTAAAATAATGCTTTTACAAAGATCTTTTACATATATATATGTGTATACACAGACAGAGTTCATATTGTTGGAAATAAAAATATCTTAATAAACATATTTTCTAGTTCAGAATTTATCATCTTATTTTCCCCTTTTTGGACTTATTGTTTCATCAATGACCAGTACTGGATCAATGCCAGGTCCAAGGTTGGCACCTAATAAATACTTGATTGATAGGTGGATTGATTGATTCAGGCAACCAAGAAAAACAATGGCTAACACGGCTTCACTTGAAAAGTCCCTCAAATAAGACAATCCATGTATTTAATATCAGTTTTTAGCTCCAATTAAAAAATATCAAGCTTACTGAAGGGTAAGATTATTTCTGGTTCAAAGGAAGTTATGATTTTATAAATAACACCTCATTCCAAAAATTACTCAAACAAAAGCAGAGTGATTTGGTTTGCCCTATTCATTAAGTAGCCATCAAGATGAATTTCTACATTGGCTCACTAGATAAATTGTTATTTTAAAAGGTTTTTTAAAAGAAAATTGAGATTGAAATGAGAGTTATATACAAAAATGAATCTTGCTTTATTATTGCACTTATATATTTAGTACAAATAGCTAGTATGGCTCATAGAAATCTACATTAGGAGACTGTTTTGTTCAGAGTATTCAATAAATTATCCAGAATTGGAATCTAAAATTAAACTTTATAAATTAACAAATTGTGCAAAATAAGAATGTGTAACAAGCAAAAGGAATGATAGAAAATGAAAGCTGTATTTTCTATGATGAAAAAATACATGCATAAATTGATTGGATTTGCTTGGTCTCTTCCAGCTGGTGCCAGCACATTTCATATTATGATGATGTGCTGTAATGAAAACTTTAGAATATTTGGGACATTCACCTAGGGCTCTCTCCTCTCCATCCTTTACATAATTCTGATTTTGTCTTAGTCTGCCTTTAGTCCTCTGGACTTGATTTGAGTAGACATATGAACAAGACACTCATTTTGCAGGGACAGACATTCTCTAAAAGATTTTAATCTAGGGAAAGATCAGGACAAGATTAGCATTTTAGAAAGATTCGTCTTGTTGCAATTAGGAAGTGTATACTAGGGGTAGACTGAAGTCAGTTAAAAGTTACTGTCATGTTAGAGGTCATAGGGACTTGGCCTATGGTGGTAGAGAAGGAATGGAAAAAATGAGATGAAGAGATTGTAAGTTAAAGTATTTATAAAACTGGGTTACCAAATAGAAATAGGAAGTGAAAAAGAAGATTCTAAAGTGACTAAGGATTCTATGACAAATATAAATAGGCATTTTGTTTGCTTATTTTTACCTGTTTTGTACATTGATATACCTATTCTAGGTGCTCAGAATGGTGTCTGGCCTGTAGAAAACACTCAAAAAATATTTACTGAAAGAATAAATAACTGAATAGGTGACCTAGGTAAAACTAGCTGGATGGTGGTGCTATAAACGGAGAGGTATAAAAGCAGAAACAGGGTGAGGATGTGAGAAAATGGGATGTGTAATTTTAGAAATCTTAAGTTTTGGCAACTTGGAAATATTAATTTAGAAATTCTTTCTGGGCTTTTGGATAAACAGCTTTAAACCACATGACAAATAAAAGTTTGAGCTGAAAAATTGGGGGATTATTAGCATATAGGCTGGGTTAAAGTGGTGACCATGATTCAGATTATCTTGGAAAAATACAGTGACTAGGAAGAGCCAAGAGCCAAGGGTAAATCTTTAAGGAATGCTAATATTTATGGAGTGTTTAGGGGAAAAAGAAGTTACTAATGAGAGCAAGTGTCCCAAGAAAGTAAGAACACTGGGGTGCATGATGTTGTAGAGATTCAAGGTAAAAGGCTTTCAAAAAGGCAAAGCTGAACAATAGTGTTCAATGCCCAAGATAGAAACAGCAAAATTTGCTATATATATGGCAATTAGGAGGTTCATTCATCTACTCTTTCATCTTGATTCATTTAATGAGCTGGCATTTTTTACTATGTACCAGGCAGGCATTTAGTTCAGCATTTTGCTAGGGAAGGATTGGGGTGACAATATTATTATACAAGACAGATGTGCTAATGCACTCAAAGATTTTGCAGTCTAGTAAAAACAGTATAAAATAATGAGTAGTGAAAAAATATAAACAAAAATGAGTAGTGAAATGCATTAATGACAATATTTGTTTTATTTCTAAAACTTATGGAAGAATACATGTAGTAAGAAAAAGTATGAAACAATAGAGTTCTGAAGGGATAGAGAGGTCAGGTACAACAGATAGGAAGATAAATGATATTTTCTTTCGGGAGGCAACTTTTAAGCTGGGTTTTTGAAGCATGGAAAGAGCCAGCCACGTGAAGATCAGGTGATAGGGCATTCTGAGATGAGGGAAAAATTAGTGCAAAGGCCCTAGGAATGTGCTCGGTGAGTTGGGTAGGAGCATTATAGACTAGGGAGCAGGTGATGGGAGAGGAGGTCAGGAGCAGGTTGGGACTCCACCACGTAGAGATATATATGTCAGGTTAAGAAATGTGAATTTTATTCCAAGTGCAAGAGGACCTGGGAGTAAAGTTCAGTTTTTATAATATTTTAAACATGATCTTAGACTATCCTGAAAAAAGCTTATAGAGGGTGCAAGTTTGGAACTGAGGAGTCTGGTTAGAAAATGGTGCTGTTGTCTAGGTGAGATGGTAGTAGATTGGACCAAGGTCTTCATGGGGAAGGATAGCAATGAATAGATTTGAGCTCTATTTTGTAACAGAGTTAACAAGATGAATAAATGATGACTGAGGGCAGGATTGAGTTCAAACAATTTGCCAGATTTTTGAAAGCACATTTTCAACTGCTCAATTTATAAAGCATTAAAAAGTAACCAGGAGGCAGAGTGTATGCCTGGCCTGGGCAAGAGTTTCAAAATAGAGACCAAGGAAACACAATGGAGGCCATGGAGATGGCTGAAGAAGAGGTGAAACTGCTGCTTGTAAGAAACAAGCTAACCAACTGCATGTGGTGGTGGAGGGTCATCATCATGAATGGTTGAATGGATACATACCTCCCTGCACATCTACCCAGCCAATTCCAACATAAAATAAATACTGTAATGGTCTTTCTTCAACCTCACACATGAATATTTGAGGGACACTGGAAAACACTGTATTGCCACTTAGTACCATTATACAAATCTATGGTTTAAGACATCTATTTGACCCCATCTCTGCTCAGGAGTGTTTTTCTTGATCAGCTCCCTCTCTCATTTTCTTCAGACTATTCCAAAAACTCTCCTATTTTCTTAATCTCCCTACTCAACTTTCTTTGCTCTTGCTGTTGAAGATCCACACCTAAGGCCTTCAGGTCTAATGCTGGTAAATTTCTCACCTCACTAATTATAAAATTATCTGTAGCAGACACATTATCTCATCCTTCCCTATAGTCTCAGAGGCTAATATATTCTTTCTCTTGTTCGAAGTAGCATCTCAATTTTGTCCTTAACTCTTCCGCCTCCTATTCTCTTTCAGATATTTTCCAACTGTCATCTCCTCTCCCTTCTATCTTTAAAGGCCAGTCTCTGCCTGCCTTTCTCATCAATGGTAACAACCTCTTCCCGTAAGTCAATTAATTGTCTCAATACTCACCTACAAATTTTGAGAGGCATCTGTACTCACTTCATCCACAGCCTGCTGCACTTTTTTTCCTGCTCATAACCACAGCTAGTCTTCATACAATCAATAGGGGTTCCCAAATGTCAAATGTAATGTAGTAGTTTGTAGCCTTTATTCTATATTTTCTCTTTATTTGTTGCAAATGCTTGACTCCACAGACCATCTCCCTGCAATTTGAAACTATTGCAGTCTTTGTATTCTATGCCACATTATCAAATTTTTCAGGTTCTCTTTAGGCACCTCACTTTTAGTATGTCCATCAAATGTTGATGCTCCCAACCTTAAATCATGTTTCTTTTTAAATTTTACGTATTATCTTTGGGTTACTTTGTGTAATCTCAGAGATACGCTAATTAACTTCCAACTCATATATAATCTACTCCCTTCAGGTTTACAATTTCAATGGGTCTTACTGTCTTAATATACATTAATTTCATATTCATTGTATCTGAACATAACATCTTGTATAATAAACCTGATGTCTCCTATATATGGATACTATGTCAACTGATGGTCTTTCCAGTGATATTAGAGAGCGACTCTTGATTTCTTCCCTTTTCACTCACAGCATGCAGGAATTTCTACTACTTATGTCTTGGCATTGTCGCCTTCCTCCCATCCCCATGACCACAAGTCTAGGTCAGGCCTTTACTATCTCCAGCTAGAGGAAGAGCGTCCTATGATTCTTATGTCTAGTCTTTCTCACTTTCTTCCTTTGCCTGGATGGTCTATTTCATCCCCAGCCTTCCCCAGCACCCAGAGCATACCTAATCCGTGACTTACACATCAGAGCTTTTCCTTTTTTTCCCCCCAGGCTTACATTTTAATGGGGAAACAAGATAATAAATGAAGAAATAAACAAAGGAACAAATGAACTAGAAAAAAATAGCTAGTGGTAAGTGATATCACAGAATTACATCAGAACAGGGGAGGGGGTGGTAGAATTAGTTAGGGCCTAAACAATGGCTTTACTTTTGATGCTGAAGGATGATCTTTTCTTTTTAAATTATACTTTAAGTTCTAGGGTACATGTGCACAACATGCAGGTTTGATACATAGGTATACATATGCCATGTTGGTTTGCTGCACCCATCAACTCATCATCTACATTAGGTATTTCTCCTAATGCTGTTCCTCCCCCAGCCCCCCACCCCATGACAGGCCCCGGTGTGTGATGTTCCCCACCCTGTGTCCAAGTGATCTCATTGTTCAATTCCCACCTGAGCGAGAACATGCGGTGTTTGGTTTCCTGTCCTTGTAATAGTTTGCTGAGAATGGTGGTTTCTAGCTTCATCCATGTCCCTTCAAAGGACATGAACTCATCCTTTTTTATGGCTGCAGTATATTCCATGGTGTATATGTGCCACATTTCCTTAATCCAGTCTATCATTGGTGGACATTCAGGTTGATTCCAATTCTTTGCTGTTGTGAATAGTGCCACAATAAACATAAATGTGCATGTGTCTTTTTAGTAGCATAGATTTATAATCCTTTTGGGTATATACCAGTAATGGGATGGCTGGGTCAAATGTAATTCCTAGTTTCTAGATCCTGAGGAATTGCCACACTGTCTTCCACAATGCTTGAACTAATTTCACTCCACCACAGTGTAAAAGCAGTTCTATTTCTCCACATCCTCCTAGCATCTGTTGTTTCGTGACTTTTAATGATTGCCATTCTAACTGGTGTGAGATAGTGTCTCCATTGTGGTTTTGATTTGCATTTCCTGATGACTAGTGATGATGACATTTTATTCATGGTGTAACTGTTGGCTGCATAGAATGTATTCTTTTGAGAAGTGTCGTTCATATCTTTGCCCACTTTTTGATGGGTTTGTTGTTTTTTCTTGTAAATTTGTTTGAGTTCTTTGTAGATTCTGGATATTAGCCCTTTGCCAATGGTAGATTGCAAAAATTTTTCCCATTCTCTAGGGTTGCCGTGATCACTCTGATGGTAGTTGCTTTGCTGTTTCAGCAAGTTCTTTAGTTTAATTAGATCCCATTTGGCTATTTTGGCCGTTGCTTTTGGTGTTTTAGACATGAAGTCCTTGCCCATGCCTATGTCCTGAATGGTATTGCCTAGGTTTTCTTCTAGGGATTTTATGGTTTTAGGTCTGACATTTAAGTCCGTTAATCCATCTTGAATTAACTTTTTGTAGAAGTGTAGGAAGGGATCCATTTTGGCTTTCTACATTATGGCTAGCAGTTTTCCCAGTACCATTTATTAAATAGGAATCCTTTCCCCATCTCTTGTTTTTGCAGGTTTGTCAAGATCAGTGGTTGTAGTTGTGTGGTGTTATTTCTGAGGCTTCCTGTTCTGTTTCCATTGGTCTATATCTCTGTTTTGGTACCAGTACCATGCTGTTTGTTACTGCAGCCTTTGTAGTTATAGTTTGAAGCAGGTAGCATGGTACCTCCAGTTTTGTTCTTTTTGCTTAGGATTTGTCTTGGCAATGTGGCTCTTTTTTGGTTCATATGAACTTTGAAGTGTTTTTTTCCCAATTCTGTGAAGAAAGTCACTGGTAACATGATGGGGAGTGGCATTGTAATCTATAAATTACTTTGGGCATTATGGCCATTTCATGATATTGATTCTCCTATCCATGAGCATGGAATGTTCCTTCCATTTGTTGAATCCTCTTTTATTTCATTGAGCAGTGTTTGTAGTTTTCCCTTGAAGAGTGTTCTTCACACCCCCTTGTAAGTTGATTCCCAAGGTATTTTATTCTCTTGAAGCAATTGTGAATGGGAGTTCACTTATGATTTGGCTCTCCGTTTGTCTGTTATTGGTGTATAGAACTTTTTTTGCACATTGATTTTGTCTCCTGAGACTTTGCTAAAGTTGCTTATCAGTTTAAGGAGATTTTGGGCTGAGATGGTGGGGTTTTCTAAATATACAATCATGTCATCTGCAAACAGGGGCAATTTGACTTCCTCTTTTCCCAATTGAATACCTTTATTTCTTTCTCTTGCCTGGTTGTCCTGGCCAGAACTTTCAACACTATGTTGAATAGGAGGGGTGAGAGAGGGCATCCTTGTCTTGTGCTGGTTTTCAGTATTTTTTTGCCCATTCAGTATTATTATATTGGCTGTGGGTTTGTCATAAATAGCTCTTATTATTTTCAGATACGTTCCATCAATACCTAGTTTATTGAGAGTTTTTAGCATGAAGGCTGTTGAATTTTGTCGAAGGTCTTTTCTGCACCTATTGAGATAATCATATGGTTTTTGTCATTGGTTCTGTTTAACACATCAGAGCTTTTAAGGCTCCCTGTGGTTTGACCCAGGCCTCTGATTGTAACTTCGTATTTTGCAACTCTCTCCCTTATTCTCTATGCTGCCACAATCTCAGCTGCCTGTGTTCCTCACACAGGGTACTCCACCATTGTTGCTTATGGTTTTTCCACTGTTTAAGAAACTACTTCCTACTCTTTGTATAGGTCAGAGTTCTAACATAATCTCCAAGACAATTTTTCATACTTTCCTATAATATTCCAGATTTGTTGGTGCCTCTTCTCTGTATTTCCCACAAAAAAATTCTACCTTCTGAAAAATCATATTTCATTATTCGCCATATGATAAATATGTAATACACACATTACACACACACTTGCACATACACATTTCCCCCATTAGAGTGAAAGGACCTTGAGAATCGGAGTTGCACATTTTCCCTAGAAATTTGCACAATGCCTAGGACATGCAAGAGACTCAAAAATGTTAATTCAATAGACACACCAATAAATTAATGTATATTTATGGTTGCCAGGGCTCTGGGAAAATAATCTGTCAAAATACCGACAAAACAAAATATTTTCTATGTACTAACTGATCTTTGTCCTTTCATAATTAGAGGCTTTTCTTTTTAGCTTATACTCTTATTTCATGCTAAGAGCCTCATGGGTGCCATAGGTACTTAAGGTCAGAAGGAAGAGAAGCTGGGGAAAGGAGGTGCCCACCTGGAAGGCTGTGGCTCTTTGGAGATGTGTGCCAGTCCTAAAAGCAACGGCACTGGAGGAAGAAAATATTTGTTAAATCCCAGTGTTTGTGAAAGTGTGATAGGTAATGCATGTTTTCACTGGGTGAATTGACAGGACTTCAAGACCCCAATCATACCTCCTCCTAGACGATTGTCTTCCTATCTATTTTATCTAGGCAGCAAGTTTCAAGACTATTATTTGTTTCTTTTTGATTGTTAGCTGTTGCACATTAAATTTTAAACATCCCAAAAGGAATGCAATGCCCTACTTCTCTCTCACTGCTTCTAGGGCTTTCCATAGAGGTGTGGATTCAATGACAGGTCAATAAAAAGATGTCTCACAGACAAGTGGAGACTGACTGACTGACTGACTGACTGTAGGATCAGATTGTGCAAGTTTGCAGGAGAGGGATAAGTGGGCCTGAGAGTAAGAAGCATATAGCAGAGCTGAGTACCTGCACATAAGAAATATATGCATACGTATCTGGGATGAAAAAGAGATCCTCAGTCTAAAAACGTTTAGTCTTAAGTGTCTACACAAATCAATAAAATATGTTTAGCCTGTGCTAACTAATGTTTTCACAGAGACTCTAGTGTTCTCTCTCTTTCTGAGTCCCCAACCCTACTATCAATGGCACTAATGTCATGTATTCTGTCTATTAAATTTAGAAAAGAGTTGTTCTGTTTACCTGCATGAAAAATTCATTGCTCCCTGTACTGTAAGTGGGTTTGTGTTTAATATAGGTATATCTTACTTGTCAAATCGCTTTTGGGGTTAAGAAATTTTTTTAATTCCCTGCTTTTATTTATTATCTTATTACATTTTTAACTGTTGATGTTTATTTTTTATTTGACATTCAATGAATTTTCTCTGGGTCTGCCTTTTTAGTACTGGCTGATGTTTTATAACATATTGATTCCCAATATTTTAAACTGACCCACTGTTGATATGAGGATCACACTGGGAAGTAAGATGTTTACATCTCGCTATGAATAGCAGATAAATGAAATAATAAAGGTTGTCAAAAGCTGAGAAATAAAGTAAGCCAGGTTCTTGTTTGCTGTCAAGAATATATGCTAGGGAGCTTAGAACCAGCTAACTTCATAATGCACAGAGTGCAGTGGTTCTGGGCAGAAGGCTACTCTTTCAAACATTTGAAGTATCGAAGAAAAATTTTACAAAAAGTAGTATTCAAAATGAATGTTTTAGATTTGTCCATCATGAAGTACTTTATTGAGAATAAAATCCTTATGATATCAGACTCTAGAGACAGACTGTTTCAGTTCATATCCTCTCTCTGCTCCTTCCTAGTTCTGTGGCCTGACCTTGAACAAGTCATTTACGCTGCCAGTGCCTTGAGTTCCTCAGATATTAAATGCAAATAATAATAATGCATCTATGATTGTTACGGGGAGCAATAGAGATAATGCATGCAGGCATTTAGAACATTGTCCCATGCGTAATAAGTGTGTAATAAATGCTAGCTATTGTTTCTATTATAATTAGTTACAAAGGAATTGCCTATACACAATTCTGTAAGTAGAGGCATATATATTTAGCCTTATTTCTGTATTTTTATTTTGAAACAAGCAACACATTTAACTCATAGAATATCATTAATTGTCTACTTTCTCTGATTCAAGAAATGACTTATCTATTTCGTCAATTTTTCCAGGCAAAGTAGAGTTCCCTCATTTGTTCTCTCAAAGGACTGAGCTCATACTATTTCATGGCACTTACTGCATTATATCCCAACTTGTCTGTCCTCATATCTATTCCTCCAAGTAGAATGTTGATCTTTTAAATGCAAGGGCAATATTTTATTCTTATTTTCACCTCCAGGACTGAGGAAAGGGCTTAGCAAAGAGTGCTTGAAATGAAATGGAATCTAGTATTTTGCCTAATTGGACTTACATTTTTCCTGACCTCTGTACGTATAATGAAGTATCATTTTTCAAGTTCTGTATGCACACAGAAGCCAAGTTTTTAAAATTCTGGTTTAATAGGACAACAAAGTTGGAAATTAAAAATTGGTTTGCATAGGTGTGTTCTGTAACTCCTTTAAAGTACACACTGATTGCAATTCCAATCCTGGCCTGGACTGTGTAAACTTTTAACAAACATTTTGTATTCTAATTTCACAGAGAATCTATTTTTATGCCCTTCAAAATAGTTCTGAAATACAGGTTTTAAAAAAGAACAAATAATTGACTGTGACTTTTACTACTCTAAACCTATATGCCAAGAAATACTTTTGCTCCTAAGTATTCTACTAATTTAAATATCATACGATACACACTGACTTGGATAGTGGTCAGTGAGAAATCTGCTTGGAGTGCAAGTCATTCCCAAGGCATCAAAGTTGGTAAGTGAGAGAACCAGATCAAGCAAGTGATCTCACTACCACAGATACTAATAAACAGTTTCAGCCAGAGACCACCCTATGCCACGATGAACCAAAAGAACTGTGAATTTGAACATAATTTCATACAAGAATTGACTGATGTTGACCTTAAGAAATTATTACTTGTGTACAATGTGCATTAGTTCCTATGACATTAGCTTAAAGCTCAAATATTCTGTTTCTATTTTTGGTGCTGAGCATGCTCCTATGTGGAAGGAAGAAAACATCCGTTATAGCTCTCCCTAAATTATTTCTTGGAGTTAGTTTTTGGCAAAGGCATATGTTAAAACTTATCTTACTTCAAAAGTGAAATGTTCCAACCAGCAGATATAGAATTTATCTGCATATCTGTGATGACCAGTTTTAAAGAGACTCATCGTCAACAAGAGGCAAGATATTCTACTTGTGTTTAGTAGCAGTTAATAAGCCCTAAAATAATAATAACTAATAGTAATTTTAAAACCTTTGGAGGTAATATAGGAAATCCATATATGTGTGTGTGTGTGTGTGTGTGTGTGTGTGTGTGTGTGTATATATATATATATATACATAAAATAAAAATACATCAATACTGATTGTGCCTAGCTGAAGAATATATAGAAGTACATAATGTGTACATATTATATACATTGAGGTTGATAGCTAGTTAAATTCACGCTTGGCTTTATTCAGTGTTTGGTTGCCAGCTGCTTGTCTTTTGTACATTGTGATTAATTTCATTGTCACTAGATTTGATGTTTCTGAAAGAGTCTTTTTCTGAACCTAGTCAGGAACCAGAAAGGGAATTAGGAATCCAAGTGGTTGGAGCAGTCTCTATTGTAGTCTGATCTACTCACTCAAATTCTGTGGTCAGATAAAGACCATGAAAGAAGAATAAAAATAATGACAGTATTTTTTTGCTTTTCAAATGAAACTCCTTATAATAGTGCTGCAGTTTTTTGAAATATTTTATTTGTTCTGCATTAACATATATTTCTAAGCTCTTAAACTTTTGAGAAAACGAATTAAAAGGGATATGCTTTCTTGATTGATATGTGAGAAACCCCATAGAATGTGTAATACAAAAAGCTACATAGGCAAAATGTTTTATAAGCATGTTTAAAAGGGGAATCTATCAAGCCATTTCTATATGCTCCTGATTGCTGGCTTGTGTGCTGTGAAGAACAAAACTTCAACTCAAAATGCAAATCATACAGGAATCGTAAAAAGGCTCAACCCAACCCTGCTATCACAGTAATTAAGATTTTCAAAGTAAAATTATTTTCTTCCTTTTCTCTTCTCTCTCTCTCTCTTTTTAAAGAAGGCAATTTAATGAGCTTAACAATTTTGGGATGTTTTTAGTAAGGATGTTGCAGGTAAAATTTATGCCACATTTGTCAAAAAAAAAAAAATCCCTTTTGGTACGTATTAAGTCCCTCCCTTAATTAAGCCTTCTGGGGTTTCAATGTGTTGATCTCATTTTAAACCAAGCTCAGCACAATTAGACACACTGAGGAGATGGGAGATAAGTGCTGTATATAAAAACATTTCAGACACAAATATTTCATCCTGCAAGGCCCCGATTTGCTCTTTCCATTTTTAAAAATCTGGGCTCAATAAAGAAAAAAATTGATTATTTTCAGCTTGTCATACATCTCATTTGGAGTTGGTCAGACCTCCCCATTCACAATTACAACTAGTTAATCTTATCATAGGAAAATTCAATTACATTTATCAAGGTTATTCCATAGATTCAAGCTATTGCTTTAAAAAATGGATTTTAGTGTTAGGAATGTTAGCATTGTGTGTTCCCTCAATTTTAAAATAAAAATAAAAAATAAATAATTAAATCTTGCCTTTACATCTATATTATTAATGTAGAGTTGTAATAAAGTAATATTTGACAGCTTTGTAAAAAGGATTATTAATACATAGATTATGGAAGTTTAGGAGGGAGGCTCATAACTGTTAATAGACTTCAATTCTCAGCCTACACTGACATTTTAAAAAATCTAGTTTCAAATTTGATAACAGATTACCAGCTAGGCTGGAAGCCAACCACCTGATTAAGGCAATTTAAATGCTTGCAAAGTGGTGAGATTAAAATCAAATAAGTGCCGATTTTTTTTCCTGCTTCACTTATCTTTCCCTGGATTCGTTCCTTAACTACCAGGTGGTGGAGGACTCTGGGTAATTTTCCTCTGCGCCAATTACCCCAGGATGGTTTTTAGGGTGAAGCAGAATAATTACTGCACTATCAATCCAAAATGGGCTGCTTAATGTGTTTAAGAGAGATTTTGAGCCTTAGCAGGGAGGCTGCCTGAAGCGTGCTCTGCTCGCGGTGCCAAAGCCCACTCGGCCTACTCGGATAGTTAACCGTTCAGTGAGAAGGCAGCACACACCCAAGGTGAAAGAAAACAAGCAAAACTCCTGGGAAGCTGTGGGAAAGTTAATGAGCTGCTTCCAACGTGTGGCAGGCTGCAGTCGCAGGTGGCTGACAAAGCTAGGCAGGTTAAGAAAATAATATTTATCATCCAGCTGCCAGGACTGTCTTTATCAAAACTCTTTCTAAAATCCATACAAGAGGAAGAAAAACGGGCTTGAAAAAAATTTTTTGAAGAGAAACAAAAACAAAAAGCCCCAAGCAGCTGGGATTCAAATGCCCTATTCTTGCTGATGGGTTAGAAAGAAAGCGGGAGATAGCGATTGAATCTGACAGCAATTTTCAACATTTTCCTGCAAACAAAATGGAAAAGAAAAAACAACTAAATCAGATTATTTATTTAAAAATTAAAATTAAGCTGCAACTTTGAAATGACACCACTAAATTCTATTTTGTAGCAACCTCAAATTAAGTAACGTGTTCCATCTGTTGAGCCTGCTCTGAATTTCCTTAATTATCATTATTTGAATGTAAATTTTGAGTTTTAGCCAGTTTGTCCAAAGAAGTGCAATGCTAATTTAAAATAAAAATAAAGAAACCATTATCCGTAAGGGGATTGCTGCTGTTTCCTCCATTTAGTTATTTCTTTATATCGTATTTAAATGATCTGTGCCTTCCTTGTGTTCAGTGTGGTAAGGGTTGCTTTTTTTAATTATTTAATCAAAGACTGATTTATGATTTAGCTTAACAGATGGTTTGTGATAATGTGAGTCAAAGTGTTTTATTTCAGAGAAATTCAGCATTTGAAATTTGTGTTTTATGCGTGCGTGTGTGCATGCACACACATGTGTGTGAAAGCGTTTCTGTTTTTGTGGATCTGCGTTCTATCTGTGTACGTATCTGAAAGAGCTTCTGAGTGCTAACCCCAGTAGGCTAGTATTCCATATGAAACTGATTCATCAATGCAATCATTCCTGGCTCCTTACCTTGGTAATCAGTTTCATCTGCAAAGGGGAAAAAAAGATAAATGAGAATCAAGGGAAAGACATGCTGTCCTGTGTTCTAACTACACATGTTAAACTACATGTTGGAAAGAATATCATGAACTTCATATTGGTTAGAAATGAACTCCTATCCATTCTGACAGATGCTCTGGTTTATACAGAAAAGTATTTTGTAAGGCTCACACACAATCCATTTAAGATTATCACATTAAACCATATTTACTTCAGAGGTCTGTAATAATTACATATGCACTTGAAAATCCCCAGGACTTTGGCTGCTGTGTCACAGATTTATACTCAAACATTTTCATTTGATGTGCAAAGTGAGAAGTACTCTTTAGTGGCAAGACAATTATCTGATTCTACTAATAAATGACTGCACTAGTAGTCATTTTTAATTGAACAATTATAGGATATTGCACTGTCAGTTGATTATAGAAGTCATTTCATAAATGTCAAAAATCTCTTTAAATGAATTATGAAGCTCCAAAATAACTCCGGCAATCAGCCAGCAATAACACAATAATCTGTTTACCCTGTTGTCAGCTGAACTCTTACCATTTCGTCGAGGGGAACAGGCTAAGAGGAAAAGTGGAGCACAGTGTGGGGAGCCCCTTTTTGAGGATTATGCTTAGCTCCAGCTCAAGCAACCACCTAAGTTTTGATTAGCACAGATTTTGAGTGTTCTCAAGAGCCTGGCTATGTATAAACTGTATTACAAAATCAAAGTCATCCTGTAAAGACAAACATTACAGACGTGTATGTGTCTGCCATATGTGAAACATTTCAACATAAGTTGATCCATGAGCCCTGTGTTAGAAACTATGGGACTGAACCAATGTTTACCAGGATTGTGCCCTTCCATTCACTGGCCCTGGTTCACTCACCACCTAAGTCCTTTCTAATTATACTCGAGTGGGATCTTCTAAATATTTCTTTAGCATCCATCAAATTTTATTTTAAAAACATACCCAGGAGAGATGTCATTCTTTATGTCACATAACAGAATGCTGCCCTGCTGTTTTTAATTTCTCATACTTTGCTTCTGGCATGGAATAAGTGTGGACGCATGTCTGGATATACTAATATTATATTTTCAACTGGTAAAAGTGAAACCAGAAATAAATTTTCACTTAAAGAGAAGCTGCACTGATAACAGAATCAAAGTTTCTAAGGTTGAGTGTGTGATTTATTATAAAAATAAATATTTATATAACATGGCATATATATATCCTTAAAAATATGTTCTAACTTTGAAAATCAAATTTGATTTAATACATAATTTTGGTATGCCATCTTTTATATTGATTGCTTTCCACTTAATAGCACTCTTCAGTATATTAGCTGTGCATTTATTTTCCACCATCTTCCAATAATGTGAGTTACAAGCAAAATGTCAATGTTTGTTTCCAGATAAAGATACCATTTATAAATTTCTTTGTGAAATAAAACTTTGTAAAGTGAGAATTAAAATCATGATGTGCTATTTTATCAGTCTGGAATTACTTAGTTCAAGCTCTTTTGAATGGAATCCACTCACTGATTTTCCCTTAGAACCATCTGAGCAATCATAATTTTGCTGTCCCTCCCTTCATATATACGGAAGACACCGGATAATGCCTCATTTGTTGTTTTCCCATTGTACATTTTTCAGCGGACAGATTTCTTGGTTCCTAAAATGTTCTCTTGAGTTGCCTTCCTCAGCAGTTCTTTTATGGAGTGTATATTCCCAAATCTCTAAAGGAGATCAAAGGATCTACCAAAAAGTAAATTGTAATAGATTAAGAAAACACTAAGAACAGAGAAAGAAAATTACTTAAAACCTGTAAAACTTGCCTATAATACTTGTGCATAGGATTAGACGACATTCTTATTTCCATCCAGACAAGAAAAGTAGCTGTCGTCATACAATCCTTCCATCATGGTTACTGCTGGCAGTGTAAGCAGAGAAAACTCAAAGGAGCAAAGAAAAATCTTGATAAAGCCTGTGTGGTGTCATGAGAGAGCTGAAGGAAGAAGAAAAGACAAAAATCACAATGTGTGGGTGTATGAGAGTTTGAATTGACTCAGAACTGGCTGAATGGCTTTGCTGGTGACTGGGGTGATGACCTTAGATGACATGTTACTCACCTGACCCGTCCCTACATTTTCATCTTGTGTTACATAAAATGACTACTACCTCAGAAAATTTTTTTGAAATGGGTTCCTTGTTTCCTTGCATAGTTCTGGCAAGGTTTACACAAACTTAGATGAAAAACATAATGCCCAAAATACATTCCTGTTTACCCATAATAAAAGAGGGATATTCTTTTAACTGTTATGATTCCACATTATTTTCTCTACTTTCAAAGAAATGAAATAAATTAATATAGGATTTTATTGACTCTAAAACTTTGAGACACACTTATGTATCACTAAGAAGAAAAAAAAATGCTCCCATCAACTATAACTAACATTCCAAATAAAAGATACTAGAATCGGAAAAAATATAATCCTTAGCTTCCCTGAAACAAGGCAGCATAAAAATACCATATAAACTTAATGACATAAAAAGCATCGTAGCTTTCAGGAATGCATTGAAGTCCACATTATCACCAGAAAATAAATTGTAAAGCTTTATATATATAATACCCTGTGGCCTTTTATATATATGTGTGTGTATAAATATATATGTATATACATACATACACACTCATAAGTAATACTTTACAAGAAAAATACAATTAAGTATTATCTAAATTATGCTTCTGATCTCAAATTATAAATTATATTTTTCCTTATGCCATCAGATGCCTTAACATTAAGAACACACACAAATGTATGCATATACACTTATATATGCATGTGTATACAATACAAATATATATGTATATATGCAAATATATATACCTTGTCACAGATTTTTGAAGGTAAACTTTAATGGGATAAACCAAGAGTTAGTACTTAGTTTAATACATCCTTACTGATAAGTTGAATAAATAAAAATATAAAATGATTGGCACATAATAACTTACCAATTAGGAGACAAAATTGAAAAATTTGAATAACTAATCTAAATACTATTTGTCTGCTTTTCTCCTTCACAAGACCTCTTTCTTCTTCTTCTTCTTTTTTTTTTTTTTGGTATTTGCTCCCTCCATTCCCATCCCCTCTCCATATAGTAATCTCCAAAAGGGGCCAAATTCATGCTTATTTCTATCAATATTATATTTCTAAATATGCCAATGAAGGAAACATTTGAAAGCATGGAAGGCAACAAGGCACAATTTGTAAATGAACATAATCACATAAAGTATTTCCTTATAGTTTGAGCATTCAAGTATCAGTTGTTGATTCAGGAAACATCAGACTGGTGCAATCAAATGGTTATTATCTAACCCTTTCCCTAATCTCTTAAGGGCTGAAGAAAATGCATATATAGAAAAAGTTATTAAGAAAAAATAGCTAGGGCCGGGCGCGGTGGCTCAAGCCTGTAATCCCAGCACTCTGGGAGGCCGAGACGGGCGGATCACGAGGTCAGGAGATCGAGACCATCCTGGCTAACATGCTGAAACCCCGTCTCTACTAAAAAATACAAAAAACTAGCCGGGCGAGGTGGCAGGCGCCTGTAGTTCCAGCTACTCGGAGGCTGAGGCAGGAGAATGGCGTAAACCCGGGAGGCAGAGCTTGCAGTGAGCTGAGAACCAGCCACTGCACTCCAGCCCAGGTGACAGAGTGAGACTCCGTCTCAAAAAAAAAAAAAAAGAAAAGAAAAAATAGCTATGGGATTTTAAAGTATTTGTTAGGAACTAAAATGCAATGAATTGTGTATTAAAGCAATGTTTGGAGAGCCTTCTGCTTTACTTTAAAACTTGACTATAAAACATTTCTCCCTAAAAAATCCTTATTCGATATATATAATAAAACTGAAAGAATTAATAGGAGGACTGGACTGGTTGCTTTTCATTTTTGAATGTTAGAGCACAAGCGTATCATAGGCTGTCTTTCTAATGGCATTTTTTTTTTTTTTTTTTAAGCAGCTATGATAAAAACAAAAAGAACACATTGATACATTTCAGATAACTGGAAATGACTAGACTTGGCCTTGCTTTACCTTCCTTCTTCACTTTTTTCTGACCTTCTTCCCAGTTTGTCTGCGCCCTTCCCTTCACCCCCTACCATGCTCAGCCTTTCTATTTTGGGATGCTGTCATATTCATCTTGCCTGGTAGTACCTCGTATTTCTGACTTATTTTTTTCTTTATGTACCATACTCTCTGTCCTAGATTCTGTGTTTTTAAAGCCTTCATTAAATATCTAAACTCTGCCAGTAAAAAAATCCAAGATAATCTATGAGTGTGAATTAATTAATATATTACTCTTACAACAGCTTAGCATTTTAACAGTGAATTTATTAAGAATATGTGTGGTTTCTCTCAAAAAAAAAAAAAAAAAACTTAATGCTAGTGTTTCAGGAACAGGGACAAACTAGTGGTTGGATAAGTTTGTCCCCAAACTGATTCCTTAATATTCTTATTTCTACTATGAGATCCACTCTAGTATTTCCAACTGTCTCCTGGACATTTTCATGTGCTATCTCCATTGTGCTGTCATTTCAAGTTTAACATATCCCCAAATAAACTCATTCTTCTGCTCCCAAAATCTTTTCTTCCTTTTGTGGAAGGTTAATTTCTTAATTAACAGCACTATTGCTTGCTTTTGTCTGCTGTGTCCCTTACTTACTTTCCTCTTCTGCAGCTGTCACACACTTTGAACTAAATCTTGTAGATTCATTGCAGAATTGTATCTTGAACCTGGCTCCTTCTACTTGCTCCCGTGGACAATGACTTCATTTAGTCAAGTAACTTCTTTTAACAAATTATTGTAATAATCTTAATTTGGCCTGTGACTATTATTTTCTTCACTGTGTGATGTGCTGTTGCCCATAATCTGTCACTACAAATCCTTCTTATAAATGCTAGTTCTGTATATCACCACATTCGAAATTCGGCTTTCTCATTATTTTTTATTATGAGTCTAATCATTCAAGCATGGAGGTAAAAACAAAGCAGAACAAAACGTTCATATCGAGACTTATATTTTCTTTCTAGCCTACCTCTTTGCAAATACCCCAACCAGCCCTTGTGTCAATCTTATAGGATGCTTGCCATTCTCCAAATATGTACAGGTCTTCCTTTCATTCTAGCCTTCATAAGTCTTCTTGATTGCCTAGAATGCATTGCATTTACTGGACTGGCAATTTCTTATCTTGTAAGACTTATTTTAGATGCCATTTCCGCTGCAAAGGTTTTCCTGACTCTACCAGATAGTTGGCATCCCTAACTTAAGTGTTAATAGTATTATATTTTCACTGGAAGTATGTTCCACCACAATCAAGTTCCACTCACCAGTGCAGACACTGAGCTTTCCTTTCTATACCATGGTGACAACTTTGTGGGAATTAATATCTCACTCTATGATTAGGAGTTACAAAAGTCCTGAATCATTGAAACACTGTGGGTATCCACACAGAAAAATTTTGATGGGGCTTAGTTCACTTGAGTCTTAGATTATTATGGGGGACAAGATAAAGAACATGTCCTTTAACTGGAGAAATGATAAGTGACACACAGCCTATTTTGAATGGAAAGCCTTTGCCTATAGCCGTGAGAAGTTCAGCTAAGAGTCTCAATTATGACTGTGGTCATAGACATGGAAGATTTTATTTTTAAAAATGATATTGATCAAGGCTTGGTGATCAACTTATTGTGAGATGAAGGAAAGAGCAAAATCTAGAATGATTCCCAAGTTTCTGTTTTTGCTAAATATAGATACCTAATAAGAGAAAATAAGAGTGGAGCAAGAAAAGAAGGTTTGAAAATCTGGATTTAGCTACTTCCATTACATCGAAATGTGTATGTCCTTTAAATAACATGTTATATTAGCCTGAAAACGTCATCTTAAAATGGAGCTAAGATGTTGAATTTTTTTCTGTATAGTGCCAGATAATAAATATTTTCTTCAACTCTGCCTTGGTAGCAAGTAAGCCACCATAAATGAATAGGCATGGCTTGTACTAATAAATCTTTATTTACAAAAACAAGCTGTAAGTGAAATCCAACTGACCAGCCATTGTTTGCTGGCCCTGATATAGATTATTGAAGTCCTCAATACATAAGAGGATAAATGTCATTAGAGTGGAGGTGATTACTCAAGGAAAACATGTAGAAGAAGATTAGTGTGCTATTGGATCAGTGTGATTGGATCATGAAGGGTAGAGCTCATGGAGAGACCAGGATACAATGGTTTGAAATGCCAGAGATACTGGAAAATAAAAAAATAAGATTTCCATGGAAATAAGGGAGTGAAAATTTTCAAGAATATTCACTATGTTAAATGCAAAAAAAAGAGTTAGTAAATGTGGACAAAATAAACATTTTAAAAGGTCATTGATTTAATTTTGCAGTGAGGTAGCCATTAGTGACCTTAGAGCAAGACTTTTCAATAAAATGTGGAGGCAGATGTCATTATGCAGTGGATTGAGAGGTCAATGAAAATATAGAAGGGAGATCAATGAATGTTTACTAGTCTCTAAAGAAACCTGGCTCAAGTAAAAGTCTGTCAGCCTAGTTCAACCCAAAGCTTACATCTTACTGAATGAAGAAAATTCAACTTTTCATCTAAGGACTGGAATAAAACAAGAATTTCAACTCTTACTACTCTTATTCAGCATAGTACTAGAAGTACTAGTTGGAGCAATTAGGCAACAGAAAGAAATAAAGGGCATCCAAATTGGAAAGGAGTAAGTCAAATTGTCCCTGTTTCCAGATGATATGATTTCATATTTAAAAACCTAAGACTCTATCTAAAAACTGTTAGAACTGATAAATGAATTTATTAAAGTTGCAGGATACAAAATTAACATACAAAAATTAGTAGCATTTCTATACACGAGCAATGAACTTGCTGAAAAAGAAAGTAATCCTATTTACAACAGACACACACACACACACACACAGATAGAGAGAGAGAGAAAAATAAATTTAACCAAAAAGGTAAAAGACCTTGACAAAGAAAACTACAAAACACTGATGAAGAAAATGAAAAGAAAATGAAAAATGAAGACAACCAATGCTAGTGGATTAAAAGAATTAATATTGTTCAGATAACAATATTCACTCTGGGAGGCCGAGACGTGCGGATCATGAGGTCAGGAGATCGAGATCATCTCGACTAACACGGTGAAACCCCGTTTCTACTAAAAATACAAAAAAAATTAGCCGAGTGTGGTGGCGGGCGCCTGTAGTCCCAGCTACTCAGGAGGCTGAGGCAGGAGAATGGCGTGAACCCGGGAGGAGGAGCTAGCAGTGAGCCGAGATTGCGCCATTGCACTCCAGCCTGGGCGACAGAGCGAGACTCCGTCTCAATAAAAAACAAAACAAAACAAAACAAAAAACAATATTACTAAAAGCAATCTACAGATTTGATGTAATTGCTGTCAAAATACCAATGATATTCTTCACAGAAACAGAAGAAAAATCTTAAAACTTGTATGGAACTACAAAAGACCCCAAATAGCCAAAACAATCCTGAGCAAAAATAATAAAGCTGGAATCATCACACTATCAAGCCTCAAAATATACTACAAAACTCTTTTAACCCAAACAGCATGGTACTGGCATAAAAAAGACATACAGATCAAAGGATTAGAACCGAGGATACAGAAATAAATCCATATATTTACAGCCACATGGCTTTTGATAAAGGTACCATGAACCCTCATTGGGGAAAGGACAGTCTCTTCAGTAAATGGTGCTGGGAAATGAACATCCTTATACAGAAGAATGAAACTAGACCCTACCTCACACTTCATACAAAAATTAACTCAAAATGAATCAAATACCTAAATGTAAGATCTAAAAAAATACAATTACTAGAGGAAAATATGGGAAATGTTTCAACACACTGGTCTGAGAAAAAATTTTATGAATAAGACCTCAAAAGCACAGACAACAACAACAACAACAGCAACAAACAAATTGAATTACATCACATTAAACATCTCCTGAACAGCAAAAACAAGAACAAAACAAGTGAGTGAAAAGAATGGGAGAAAATATTTGAAAAGTACTCATCTGAATGGAGATTAATATCCAGAATATACAATGAACGGAAACATCTCAACAGCAAAAAATTATAACATTTAAGTTAAAAATGGGCAAATAATCTGAACAGATATTTCTCAACAGAAGACGTACAAAAGACCAACAAATAAATTATGAAAAATGTTCAACATCACTGATCATCAGGGAAATGCAAATCAAAATTACAATTAAGTATCATCTCACCCCAGTTAGAATGACTATTAACACAAAGACAAAAAATAACATGCTGGCAAAGATGCAGAGGACAGGGAACTCAGACACTGTTGGTGTGAACATAAACTAATACAACCATTCTGGATAACAATTTGGAAGTTCCTCAAAAAACTACAAATGTAATTACCATATGATCCAGCAATCTCACTACTGAGCATTTGTCCACAGAAAAGGAAATCATTATATTAAAGGGACATCTGCACTCCCATATTTATTGCAGCATTACTTACAATAGCCAAGATCAACCTAGGTGTCCAGCAACAGATGAATGGATACAGAAATATGGTATGTACACACCATGGAATACTACTCAGCCATAAAAAGAATAAAATCCTGTTGTTTCTGGTAACATGGATAAAACTGGAGGACATTATGTTAAGTGAAATAAGCCAGGAACAGAAAGTTAAATGCTGCATGTTCTCACTCATATGTGGAAGCTAAAAAAGTTTATCTGATAGAAGTAAGAAGTAGAACAGACGATAACAGAGACTGGAAATGTAGGGGGAAGGGAGGGAGGAATAGGGAGAGATTTGCTAAAACATACAAAATTACAGTTGCATAGGAGGAATAAGTTCTAGTCTGCTAGCACTGTAGGATCACTATAGTTAATAACATGTGGTTTCAAATAACTAGGAGGAGGTTATTGAATGTTCCCAACACACAAAAAAATGATAAATGTTTGACATGATGAAATAGATGTGTTAATTGTCCTGATCTGATCACTATATAAGTATTGAAACATATCTTATGTGCCTCATGAATATCTACAATTATTATCTGTCAATTAAAAATACATTTAAAAGAAACTGAAAAGAAAAAACTTGTATGTTAATACCTGTTGACTTCCTATCTTCACTTATATTTTGTCATTGCCCTGACTCTGTCAGTCATTTTAAGCACACCTAACACTTTTAAAATCTTAAAATCTTTCTCTTTCTATTCTTCCAGAATTGACATAGCTTCTTCCTTCCATGACATCCTTTTCATGATCTGCATAATTTCTGCTTGATTTGTTTCTCTTTTCAATGTATTTTCTCTGGTTAAGTTAGTGAAGATTTATTTGGTTGCCATACCTGATGTGCTGGTCTTTTTAATTTTGGTCGTTAAAAAAGGGCTACACTTACCTAAACGAGTTGGACCATATACAACTAATCAATATAGATGTGAACTTTTATGTAAAAGAATTCCAACATGTATTAGAATTATGTGGAGAAAGATTTAAAATGTTGTAATGATCATGTGAAAATGATTATACATTAATATATAATCTTCAACATATACTTGCAAAATGAATATTCACATCATTTCACCATTGTGCCTTGTCTAAATAGGAATTGAGGTCCAGAGAAGATGTGAATTGGGTATAGCAGTGTAGTACCAACATTTATCTGTGACTATTTTGTAGAAATATTTTATATATAAATATTGTGTGTGTATATATATATGTGTGTGTGTGTGTGTGTGTGTGCAGCTCAGAATATCCTGTGAGTTATGTAATATTAGACTCAAGTTACAATGAAGACACTAAGTTGCAAAAAATGCTCTGAAGAGTGTGACTGAACTTGACTGGAGGAGCACCTCTAGCACTTGGTGCCAGTTTCAAAACTCACTCTTTCTAAACCTACATTCATCATTAGAAAAAGATGCAATTTTGACTCCAATTTAAAGGAAAGGCCTAGTAATCTTCTATGGATGGGAAGAGGAAAGTTGCTGCATGTAAAGGCTTAAGGTAAAAATGTGGGAAAATTACTAGAAATGAAGAATATTGACTACAGTATTTCAATAGTTGAGAGCTAACCATCAGGGCAGGATTTGGATGTTTTAGAAGCTGAATTTCTTATTCGCTATTAATATGGGAAGGTGTTGAACAATTACTCATATGATTAGAGAAAATTGTGATGAACATTTATTGAATACTTAACTTTGTGTCAGGCCCTAGTATAAGCATTTAATAGATATTAACTTATTTAATCCTCCTAATAGACCTATAATGTAGTTACTATTATTATCCCCATTATAGAGATAAAGAAATTAAAGCTCAGAGAGGTATGACGTTGACCCAAGGTGACATGGCCAGAGTGCAATGCAACCAGGATTAGAATCCAAGAAGATGACCCTAGCCTGTTACCTCCTGACAACTAAGATGATGTGGGTAAGTGTTAACCTGAGAATGATGGAAATCTGTTCCTACTAGAATATTATTCATTCACCTGAGAAAAAAAAATAATAGGAGGTAATAAAAATTACATTCCCTTTATAATAACATAAGACCATATTCTTTACAGTAATAAAGATCCAGACTGTTCCTTTCCACTTCTCTTGAGTCTCTAAGAATTGTCTAAGGGCCGAGTCAGTACTTCTTACCACATTGTTAAAAACTATCAAGAGGCTTTCAAAGTTTCTCAATCACACTTGAATCAGAATTCTTGGCAGAAAGTACACATCATGCTCCAGGACATTGTAACCCCAGTGGGAATTTTCGGTTTTTCAAACTTCAGAATAAATGAATTCCAATTCAGAAGCATAGAGAAAGGGGAGAGGAGTGACCTCACTACAGTCCCCCCGGTTATAATCTTTCTTTCCCCATTCCATTCAATTATTCACTTTTCCACAAAAAGTTTCCTTTTTTAATTTTGTCATCAGTAACCCAGAAGATTGGAAGGATATTTAAATGAACCTCCAACTAGCAGAGCTCAAGAATGTGAAAGAAGAGCCAAAGTACCAAGGTGAATCAGATGAGACCAAATCAATCAAAGTGGGGATGAGTTGTAGAAGGATAGAGGGATGGTAGTAGAAGAAACTGGATAGTAATAAAAGGTTAGGGGGACATGCAGAGAAGACGTTTTGAGGATAGAGTGGGTGCTAGCAAAGAGGAAAGGTGTAGAAACAGGAAACTGAAGCAAGAAGGGTAAATAAAGCTGCTACCTGATGGCTAAATGTCTAGAATAACATAGTGCCTGTACACACATGCACATACAGACATATTGGTATTTGGATACTTTAAAATGGCACATTTTGTTAGAATATTGAAAGCTACTGATGCAAACACTAGCTACAATATATTGGGGCAGAAAACTCAAACGTGCCAAAGATTATCTGAGGTTTTAGGTTTTAAGGACACATGTGAGAATGTAATATTTGATGATCTGGAGCCTGGAGAAGACTTAATGCTTTGGCCCAGTGTGCATCTGACAATTTTTCTTCCAATCAAAAGATAGCTTCAAATAACAGTGAATCATTCCATGTGATAGTGATTTGATAAACAATTTCTCTATCACGAGAGAAAGACACACACACACACACACACACACACACACACACACACACACACACACAGAGAGGCAGAGAGATTGACTGTACAAGACCAGGAGCACATGGTTAATTGACATATTCCTGAGCAAACTTGTAAATAGTACTATTCTCAAAGGAATTAAATCAGAAACACTGTGGGTAACTTTAGAATTCAAAGGTGCCACAGTTCCTCACTCTGTGTTGATGGAACCGTACGGCATTAACCTTTTCACTTGCACTAACAAAGACAAGTGAAGACAAGATGCGCTATGTCTCCTGCACATCTATGTTTTGTTTTTTGCCCAAGGCCCTCTACAATTATCCCACACTTCAGAACTAATTTCTCTACTCGTTTACCTACATTGTTTTTGCACTACTCCTGCAACATCACAATCTCATTAACCATGATTTTTGTCAAAAGGAGGATTTAAAGGGCATAAAAGAAATAATTATTTCATGATATAATATTGAGCAAATCTTTGTAGTTTCTGCAAATATGTTGGCCCTCATCCAAAGTAAACATTTTTTCCTGCTTCAGTCTTATTTTATAAATAACACTCTACTGCTTAAAGCAAAGCAACACCGACTATTGTTCTCTTAGTCCTGAATTTAAAAATCAGACTTCTTATTTTTAGGTGACGGCAAGAGGGAAAGAAAAACCCAATCGAAATATAGAAATTGATTTTTTTTTCAATAATACAAATCTTGTCGAGTAAATGTTTATTACTTGTTTTTAAATTTAAAAATATATTTGTATATACGTATGCTTATGAAATACATATACCTATGCATATTATATAAATATATTTTTGTTTTGCTTTACAAGCCTAAAGTGGAGCAAACAACCATTTAACACCAATAATCAGCTATTTCAGATATGGAAACAAGTGCCTATCTTTTTGTAGCTAACAAACACTTTGATCATTACAGAGGGATAGAAAGTTGTATTTCTTCAAGGCCATCTACAATATGGAATTATTTTGGCTGTAAGGATGAGCAATTACTCATGTAACTTAAATGAAAAAAAAAATTAACTGTGTAGGTATAAGTGTGGAAATTTGTTCGTCTACAGTTGTCATTTTCCTTGATCATAAGCAAGCTTACTAGCAGCCAGCAACATACTTCTCCAATAACAGAGCCCAAATAAGAATTAATATCGGTGTGCAAATTTCAGAATGAGGAGTTGAAGAATCATGTTTTATCAAATAATGCCTTGTAAAAGGGGCATTGTCTGTGTCTAATGCACACAGGGAAAGAGAGCTGAAATAAGGAAGAATCTGATAACTTCTTTACATGTGGTACATTGTCAGAATGGGGTGTGTTTATCTAGAAGAATCTAGTAGTACACATGTAAGCTATCCTCGAATATTTGAAGTGTCATACAGAAGAGGGAGCAAACAGAATGAGGACACATGAGTTATATGTGGTCTTAATAAATTATTCTATTTATTAAGAATAGACAGGATTCACACAGAATGTATTATCTAGAGATACACTTAAAAGAAAACTTGATGATCATCTCTCAGAGGTGCTTTTCAATGATTCTTTTTTGCAGGAAAATTGTACTAGATGACCTCTAGGATCACTTCCAGCTTGAAATCTTATGAGTTCGTTTTCTGCTATTATTCTGGCCATGAGAATTCTACTAAAGAATCTGTAGAACCTTTTCCAAGTCATATTTTGCAGATCACTGGTTCTGGTAGCTGTTAATAGGTGCTTTGATTAAAAAATATGACTGTAGTCAAATTAGCTTGGGGGCCATTATACATAATATGCTGTTCTTAGAGAATAAAAATGCACATTTGCGTAGCAAAAGTTCTGAGCTTTGTGTCAAAGATTCTGTTTAACTGGGAACAACCCAACACTCTCTGAACCTCATTTACTAGAGAGCACTTTTCCAGTATACCTATTTGCAACCTGAAGTGTTCCTTGGAATATTAGTTTCGGAAAATAGCAATTAATATACAATAAAAGCAACTCCTTAACTCACAACGCATTTTGAACACATTTAAAAATATTAAATATTCAAATATTCATGTAGAGGAAAGATTCTTTCCTGAAAAGTTACTTATCACAAAGACCCCCCTCTGCCACAATGCCTGTCTTGTAAATACAAATCAATCATATATTTTAGTGTTTTGTGTACATTTAACATTTTTTCCTTATTTCTCATAAATATCCAATTAATGTACCTAATTTCAGAGTTTCTGAGTGTAGGTAATTGTCACATTGTTTTCTCTATTGATTTGTATCTCTTTTATTAAAGTTATCTCAATTTTATCAAAATTGTAAGACTTACTTTTCTTTATACTGGTATCATTACTTTCACTTTTCTATTGTAAACTCAATTTTATGAAATAATAAATATAAAAGATATAAAATATTTAAATAATTACATGACACTGTTTAAAGATGAAAATGGTGACTCTATTGACATTGAACTGTTGTCTGGGAGACAGTGCCCCCATGTGATAGCTCAAAATTCCCGTTTATTAACAATGTTAAACATTCAAATTTGTTGTATAATATGTGGATGGAGCTGTCAACACACAACAAGTAAATATCAAGCACATTAAGTTTTGCCAATATACCATTAGAATTATATTGAGTTATTACCTTAATTACAAGCATATAAATTCAAGGCTGGTTATATCAGCCACAGATAAATATAGATTAAAAGAATTTATTGCTTCATTTATGATTTTTATCTTTTTTTCCCTCTGGTTGTCCTTCTCTGGATACATTCTCAGAGTTTACAAATGTGCTTAAGTCATCTCATCTTAAAAAATTGTTTCAATAGTTCTCTCATAATCTCATAATTCTATATGTATTCTTTTTCATCACTCTTGAACTCTAAAGGGATATTTAAACTTATCATTATTGGAAAAGTTAATTCTTTCCTCCATTATGCCTTATTTTAATTATTTTTATCCACTGACCTTCCTTATTAGGAAAATAGAAACTTCCTTATTATGAAAATAGAAACTTATTATGAAAATAAATAAGGATCATGTTTTGTTTCTTGCATTTCCAGTTTAACAAGACAGTAATGTTTGTTGAATGAATGAATGTTCAATTGAAGGGAGAGCCATGTTCTCCTTTTAATTCCCAGGGTCTAGCTAAGACTTGGATACATTGCTGAGCATTCATGTTTTTTTGATTGATTTTCACAAAGTAAGAATTCACATCTGATTCATTTTTATATACCATCTTATCATCCCCATTGCTCTATGCACGTAGTATGCATTCAATCATATTTATTGAATACAAGAATGAAGAAATTATTAGTGTAATCTATATTTGGTGCTTCCATTTATCATTATTGAAGACATGCTGGGACCCTGAAAACTTAGTTCTCTTCACACGCTATTTAAAAATATTTCCTTTCAAAAAGTCACAGTAATCTCACAGTTCTAGATACCAATCATTTACCATGTATAACACAGCTAATAAACCATTCTTACAATCGTTTATGGCTTCCAAGAAAATGGACTCTTCTGGTTAACTTTCTGCTACCTACATGTACATACATTATGCTGTTTATTTACCTGTCTTGCTTTCTATGTATCTTCGGCAATTTTATCAAACCTTAAATTTAAATTACAGTCCTCTTGTTACCATCCTTCTACACTTCATTCCCATAAAACCACCTACCTCCAGGATACCTTCTACAGCACAAGAGTATAGGGTCTTAAAGTATTTAAAATCAAAATTTCCAATATACGTTCACTATGTTCTTCTGTTGAAGTTCTTTGATTAATATAGGTAGCAATATTATTTCACTCACTAGAAAAGGCTCTTTGGCTTTTTCCGTTATTCATTAATCCAGCTGATATTTCTTGAGTGCCTACTATGTTCTAGACACTGTCCTTCTATGTCTTCCCCATTAGCATGTATGCTCTATGAGGACAAGGACTTGTTTTGCTCAGTGTTGCAGTTCTAGCACAATTCCCTGTCCTAATGGAGCTTATATGCTCATGGGGGAGACATACAATGGACGCGTAACAAGTAAATATAACAAATGAGGAGGACAAGGGCTATGGAGAAAAGTAAAGCAAGATAAGAGAACTAGGATGTAATGCTGGAGATTGCCAGTTTATTTAGGGAGTCAGGAAAGATCTCTTGGATAAAGTGACATTTCTGCAGAGACCTGAATAAATAAGTGAGGAAAACGTGTGGTTAAGTGAATATGCAGGGAAAGTAGTCTAGGTAGAGGGAAGGGCGAGTGCAAAGTTCCTAGTCTGTGTTGCATGCTCAGGAACAGCAAGGAGGAAGAGCAAGAGGCCAGAGTAGGGAGGAGAAGAAGTATGAAAGAAGCTTACTTTATTGTAAGAATACATTATATACATACAAAATATGTGTTAATCAACTGTCTGTGTTATTCGTAAGGTTTCTGTTCAACAGTAGGCTATTAGTGGTTATGTTTTGGAGGAGTCAAAAGTTGTAGGTGGATTTTTGACAAACTGTGGTTGGTATGGAAATCCCCATGTTGTTCAGGGTGAACTGTATACATTTTATTCAAGCTAATTTGTTCATCATTTCATAAAACTCAAAACATCTGCCCTCAAGTACCTTATTTCTACAGATACAAATCCTACATGTTATACTCTGCTTTCCTGCAAACATCTTCTAGATAAATCTTTCCTAATACACCCATGAAATAAATGTCTCCATGTAACCTCCCAAAGTACACTACTTACAGTAATATAAATTTTCTTCTTTGTGTTATTCTTAAGTGTGCATGTATGTGTGCACCTGTGAATATTTTATATATTCTAATATATATATAATACACCTTAATTTATGCTTTATCTATTTATATCTTATACCCCTTTAAAGAGATACTAATTTATCAAAACAAGCCCCAGAGTCTCTAGCATTGTGTCTTGCATCTAGTGGGCACCCTATAAACATTTTTTGAATGAATGGAGCCTTCAGTTGATTTAGTCATGAAAACTTCATAAAGAAAAGAAGCTTGAATCCAGGTTTTTACTAAAATAAGGAATATCAAATAGTGGAAAAAGATAAGCCAGGAATTGTAGGTGAGAAGAGCTTCATGTTAAGATCAGTATTTCCATAAATACATACCTAATCTATGAATGGCATTAGGCGGGTTTGCTTAGGCTGTATAAAGACATATGTTGGGGAGCCTGAGAAATGTGGTTAGTGGTCCATGTTTGAGCTGATGAAAGAATAAGTCAAAATAGCTGGATTTCAGAAGGTTGATAATAGGAACCTCTTATAGGTATTGCAGAAGGAGCACAGCCTGATGAAAGTGGAAATTGAGAAAGATTATTTTTAAATTAGAATATTTTAAAATATTACATTTACTGATGATTATCTCTCATGATCTAAAAGGTCAAAATTTATTGTCTTATTTTGTGCCTAAATTCTTACCAGGCACTGTTGAAAACACACACATGTTTTTATATAGTAACATATTCAACATAATATAATCTCAATAATAGATAAAATTAAAAATAATGTCATTTGCTCTTATTTGTGTATGGGTTCACATTCCCAAGGCATATGACAGACAACAAGGGAATAATCCATAGTTTGATTTCATGGGCAAGTTAGAGCACCAACATATATGTTACCTTTAAGACATAAAGACCCCCAAATATTTTATTTTTTTTGGATTACTTTTTTCCACTACTGAAATGCATTCATCAACCAGAAGAAAGAGAACAGTTGGTGTGTAGAATAGAGCATCTTAATATGGCAAGTCATGATGAAAAACTCTATGGAAACCAAATCCTTGTGGGTGATATGGCCTCAAATAAGGACATTTTGAAATATAGAGTTTTGTGCTGGATTGCTTTTCCCAGAAGCACCCAGCTGAGGAACACCTCTGAAAGATTCAAAGCATGTATTTTTAAGGATATTGAATAACTATGAGGGTAGCAAGCACTTTTCACTTGGATTTGTTCAACTTTTGAATTGATCTAATAGGCTATGAACATTTCTTCATACTTGTCATCTCCTTCCTTTACAGGGTCATAGGCAGGATTAATGAAATAATTTTCTAAAAGAGATTGAGCTCCTTCACAGAAAATGGCTAAATAGAGAACAGTGTTTTTGTTGTGATAGATTATGTAAGAATGAGCACAGGACAAGTTTTGCAATTTAACCTATTTTGAAGAAAAATGACAAAGTAGAGCTTGATTCTTTTTGAATAAAGATTTATGTTGGTGTGACTATCTCAAAAAGGACATTGAGCATTTAATTTTCCCATACTCTGAAATAATTTAGTTATTCACTGTATAATTTTAAATCAAGCCATATAATACAACGTGTTAAAAGAGGTTGCCACACTGTAGCCCCTGGGCCAAATCTTTCCGTCCTGAAAAATTTTGCTGTCAGTTTGTGTAAAGTTTTATTGGAACACAGTCAGATCCCTTCTTTACGTATTGTTTATAGTTGCTTTTGCAGTACATTATGAGTAGTTTAATAGTTACGAGAGAGACAGCATGGCCTACAAAACCTGAGATATTTACTATTTGGCCCTTTAGAAAAAAAATTTGCAGAGCCCTGATTTGTAGCAGGGTATTTTCACATGACAGCCAAGACTTAAGCATTCACATATTCTTAAGTGCACACGTATGTGTGCACCTGTGACTATTTTATCTATTCTAATATATGTATAAAACACTTTTATTTGTGCTTTATCTATTTATCTCTTATACCCCTTTAAAAAGATTTTCTGCAAATTTCTTATTAACTCTAAAACTCAATTTATTCATCTCTAATAATATCTGTCTGGTAAGAGTTTTGGTAAAGAATAAATTATAGGAGCTTATAATAACTCTTAACACAGTGTCTAGGAAGTAATAAAAGACTGACATAAAGTAGTTGTTGTTGTTCTGTAATTCCTACTTAATAAGCAGATGGAGCACTGCCATTCCTAGGCATCTACTTTAAAATACTGTTTTGTATGTGCTCAGATGTGGTTTCCTTGAGCTCATTATTTAGTGGTCCCAATATCCATGTAGGACTCTAGTTTTAACATGCGAGCCTTGAAAAAGAATCTTCTCACCCAGCCAAGCAAAGATAATGGCAGGTGAGGATTGTGAAACTTGTTAGTGACAATGACCCTCTATTGAAGGTAAGGACAGAGGGGTGTTAAATAATTGGGGTAAAACTGAGCAAAAAAAAAAAAAAAAAAAAGAAAGAAAAAATAAAAAGCATGGCATCAAGAAATACCGTTTTGTCAGTGCAACTTCAAATAAATGCAAAGATAAAATATTTTGATAAAAGTAGTTAATATGAAGTGGGAAGTACATTTTGAGACATTCTGCAAACACCCACAAGTGTAAATGGATTAAGTGGTGTATATAGAATACATAAGAGACTAGAGTGTTAAAGGCTGAGCATTGAGGCAGTGGGCATAGTGCATGAAATAAACTTCAAAGATACTAGGCATTTATATTTGGGATCTACCTATGAGAATTCTCCCAGTAAAAAAGCAGAGTTGGAAGTGTTTCTGGATATTTTTTTAAGCATTAGAAAGAAGTGAGTTGAACTTTGAAATAGCTACATACGCTATACTCTAAGGAACATACGACAGACCTTCAGTGAGTGTGCCTCGAGCATTTTGATTTGAAGAAATAGTGAACTGAGTTCATGTGGGGCTTTGGATTGTTGGAATTTTTGTCTTGCTTACAAAAGAACTAATAGTTGTTGCTTAAAAAATAAATAACTGGTCCTCTTTGATATATTGAATTTATACTGTTTAAAAAGGAGGAAGATGTCATCAGTTTGCTGGATTGTTTAATACAGAAATCCATCTATATTCAAATGTAGAGTTTATGTCAATAGAAGCTCTCCCTGTTATATTTTCTTTCCACTGCATGAGGGAAAAGACTGCCTTTATTTCATTTATTTCTATATTCCTAGTGCCTAGCACATATGGTGCAATCAACAAATGTCTGGTGAATATGGATGAACGAATGGATGAAATCCTTGAGAACAATCAAGACTCAGAGATGATATGTTAAGAATTCTCGCCAAGAAGGAAGGCACAGCGAAGTACATCATTTGAAAAGATTTTGATGCTTCTGATAACTTTTAGGAGGAGACCTCACAATCCAAATCTGTGTCCAGATAACATACCAGACATGTTTGTTTTAGGCAGCAGTTAGACAAAAGAAGCCTGAATTTAGGGAGATCCATGACTCACGAGGAGAGTAAACAGTGAACTAAACACATTACCCAACTGACCGTGGATTTTGCAGAAACAAGGTACTGGACTGCTAAGACAGACTAAAAATGAAAGAATTAAGTCAAGAAGACAAAATTGAATGCTTACTGACCAATTCAAGCCCACGAATACCTATTTGGCATAGAGCGATACGTGATTTTTTTTTCTTTTTTGTTAGGAGAGAGATTCTATTATTCTCCCAGGTTGAGTTTTTATTCGTCTTAGAATTGATAAGATTGAGCTTATTCTTGGCAAATTTTAGAGTATTTCAAAATGGTTCATTTTCCCCTCCTGCCAGAAGCATGAGGGGATTTTTCTTGAATAATTATGAGAACCTGGTTGAGCTCCTAGACCTATAGCTCACAAAATCTCACAAAATTGTGAGGGCTCTCCATGACTGGATACCCCTGGAGTTTTTGGCTCTAAGATTTGTCCACACTGAACCTCTAGTAATTCATCAATTATAGTTCACATTTTCTTACCCAGGCATTGGTTCCCACAGTGTTTTCCACTTCTGAGTCTCTACTCCGGTAATTAATTGGTGACTTCCTGTATTAACCTGTTTACTCTGGGGGTGCAGGGGTGGGTAGCAGTTTGTCCTATGTCCTGCCCCTCCTTTTGAATCCAAATAAGTTGTTGGTATTTTAGTTTGTTCAGTGATTTATTTGTTAGGACGGAGTGGCAACTTCCAAACTCCTTACACGTGGAAACTTCCTGGCAGATTTTGTGTCACCACAACTAAACAGGAACAGGAACATGACACAATTAGAAAATGGGACAGATATGTTATCCTACATGTTTATCCCAATCAAGACTTAAACCTGAATTGGTACAGTCTATTAATGAATATGCAAAAAAAGATAGTCATGTTGAAGCATGAAGGTAATTAGAAATAGTTTTGCCCTTTCCTCTAAAGAAGTAATTGTCCAGACTAGATTTACTAAATAAATGCTAATTATAATCACTCATAAAAAGTATTTATTGATCGAGCACTTTTTATCTGCTGGCTCCTGGACCTATTATTAAGATGGAAAGATGAATAAGACCCAATGATGAGGAGTGAGCTAGGATATTGATTCAACCTTCCTGCTGAGGACACCTAGACTGTCTAAATGAAACATTAAAAAAATTCTTAATGGCATCAAAGAGCTAATAAAACAGTTAAGAATGATGAGACCGATATTTGAGGAGAAAATAATCCAGGAAGTAAACCCGGCATTTGGACCCCTTCTCCCCTTCTTATCACAGAAGTAGTTACCAAATCTGGAAACGCTAACTGAAAGATTGAAAAGCTGACAAAAAATGTCTGATGGATGTGCCAAATGAGTAAGATTAAACAAAATGTACATCAGCGTTTGCAGGAAATGAAGCATACTTTGAAATGACTTGGTTAATGAAATCAGAATGAAGTTTTCCTGGATTGCCAGTTTCAGTAATTACCTGACTGCAGCAATTTTAGAGCACTCTAAAAGAAGACAACACATCAACATCATCCTAGGACTCCAAGTGTTATGTGTTTGTGCGTGTTGGGGGGTGTTTTACAATTTTTATATACCATATCTGACACTCAGTCAACAGTAACCAAGCAAATAAGGAGACAAGATCAGATGAATGAAAGGTAAGAAAAACATTCAACAATAGAATAGGTAAGAAAAACATTCAACAATAGAAAAATACCCAGATAGCACTTCAGAGACACATAATTAAAAATGAATGTTCAGGCTGGGTGTGGTGGCTCATGCCTATAATCCTATAATCCCAGCGCTTTGGAAGGCTGAGGGGGGTGGATCACTTGAGGTCAGGAGTTCAAGACCACCCTGGCCAACATGGTGAAACTCTGTCTCTGCTAAAAAACACAAAAATTAGACAGGCATGATGGTTCATACCTGTAGTCCCAGCTACTCAGGAGGCTGAGGCAGGAGAATTGCTTGAACCTGGGAGGTGGAGGTTGTAGGGAGCAGAGATGGTGTCACTGCACTCCAGCCTGGGTGATAGAGCAAGACTCTGTCTCAAAACAAACAAACAAAAAATTCAAACATGCTCAGGGAAATAAAGGATAGAAGTTTGAATTTTGGCAGATAACTCAATATTAAAATAAGGAACTAAATTAATATTCTAGAGTGTAGACTCCTGAGATGGTGATGTGAGGAAGTCCATAGACCCATCTTTCATTGAAGTTTTACTGGTGAAATGAAAAAAGAAACCCAACCATTTACAATTATGGAGATTATCTTGAAGGCATACAGTAAATGAAATAGTTACTTAAGAACATGTACTAAATATCAATATGACTAGTGATAGTCTGTGACACTTGAGTCCCAACATGTTCCCTTCCCCTATCCCCAGCACAGTGTGATAGAAATTCTAATCTTGGTGGCTATAGCTAAGAATACAGGATTCCCTATTCTCTGGCTTAGTATTGTCTTACAGTATTCTCCTAAAAAATTTTCACGAAGGAATAGCTTCTCAGTATTTCTTATCCTTTCCATCTCTGTGTTGCAAAAGCTCTATTGAGACAAAAGTGGCTGGGAATTGTGGAACTCTCTTCCTCCATCTAGCACCATTAATGGGATAGAATCTCTATCTCAGGCACAGCAGGGCAAGGATACTGGGTACTGCATTGCCCTGCCCTCCACTTGTTCTTGAAATTTAGGTTTCATACTTGATAAAGCAACATGAGAAGACCAAAAGGTAATGTATTTTCAGCACCCAGCTCATAAATCAGGCACGCCTATCTGAGAGAAGTAGGCCACTGTCCATGCCCACAGCTCTGGAGAAATGGCACAGAGGTTTTTCCTAGGAAGAGAGAGCTCCATAGCTATCCTCAAGGGTATTGACTTTATTTGGAAAGGAGCATAAGTAAGTTCAAACTTAAGGGTGCTGTTAAAAACAATGGAGGTTTTCTTGTCAAGCAATTAAGAAATGTGCAGTAGCCTCATGAGAACAAGTTAGCTAACCCATAGACCAACTAGATATTTCAAAATAAAATTCATCAAAGGAGATGGCTAAGATGAGCCCTCATGAAGTAAGAACAAGTTCCAAACACTTGTGGCAAAGATGAACCTAAAGGGACAAGCATTAAATTGGAACAGACTCAGGAGCACTTTATGCCCCAAAGCCTTGTTGAAAACAGTAGAGCAATCATCTGGTGTTTAGTGGAAGCAAACAAATTAGGATAAAACCAACAGAGACACACAGCTTAATAGAGAAATCTCATAAAGAGACAATCCAAGAGGGCAATGATAAGAGTACTGTCATCACAGGGTGACTGTGCGCATGCTCAAGGCTTGCCTTCTCTCTGAGAAGAGCTTTGCAATTTTTATATACCACATCTGACACTCGGTCAAAAGTAATAAGCAAATGAGGAGACAAGATTACATGAATGGAAGGCAAGAAAAACATCAGAGTCTATACACGGTAGGGCAAATAGACACCACTAAAATCATCCACTCATGTCACTAAACAAAACAAAAAACTTGGAGAGTAGGAGAGGGGAGGATCACTATCCAATATTGCTACAAAATATCATCTAAAATGTTCAATTTTCAAAAAGAATTACAAGACATGCAGAAATAGTAACGTGTAATGTTTACACAGGAAAAAAAATGCAGGCAACAAAAATGCCTCTGAGAGAATTTAGAGAGAATAGAGATGTGAGGTAAAGACTTTAAAACAGCTATTATAAACATGTCCACAGAACTAAAGGAGACTATTCTTAAAGAAGTAAAAGAAAGTATGATGACATTATTTCATCAACTAGATTATAATAATAAAGAGGTAAAGTTTATTTTAAAAAGGAGTGAAAATTCTGAAGTTGAAAATTTAAATAAGTAAAATGAAAAATTTACTAGAAATGCTCAACAGATTTGTGAGGCTAAAGTTACTCAACTTGAACAGATTGATAGAAATTAAATATTCTAAAGATTAGAAAAAGAATAAAGAAAATAGAACACAGCCAGGAGTGGTGGCTCACATCTGTAATCCTAGCACTTTGGGAAGCTGAAGCAGGCAGATTACCTGAGCTCATGAGTTTGAGACCAGCCTGGGCAACATGGTGAAACCCCATCTCTATTAAAAATACAAAAAATTAGCCAAGTGTGGTGATGGGTGCCTGTAATCCCAACTAGTCGGTAGAGTGAGGCACAAGAATCGCTTGAGCCCGGGAGGTGGAGGTTGCAGTGAGCCAAGATCGCTCCACTGTACTCCAGCTGGGGTGACAGAGGGAGACTCTGCCTCAAAAAAGACAAAATAAATAAATAAGCAAGTAGATAAATAAATAATAGAACAAAACTTGGAACAAATATGGAACATGAATAAACATACAACCATACACATATGGCAGCACCAGAAAGAAAGAGAAAATATCAGAAAATATATTAAAGAAATAATGTCTGAAAACTCCCGAAATTCAATAAAAAATATTCATCTGTGCATCCAAGAAGCTTAACAAAAGCCAAATAGAATAAACACAGAGAGCAACACCCGGACATCTCACATACAAATGTTGAGGAATAAAGACAAAGAGATAAATTTTAAAAGCAACCAGAGAAAAACAACTCATTATACACAAGAAAACTCCGATAACATCAGACTTCTCATTTAAAACAATGGAAAAGAGAAGCTAGTAGGGTGGTGTATTCATGGTGCTAAAAGAAAATAAATACTGTCATCAAGAATCACATATTGAGCAAAATTGTCTTTTAAAAATAAGGATAAAACTGACATTCCTAGAAAAACAAAAAATGATTTTTTTTGTTTGCCATCAAGTCTGCCTCACAAGCAATACTAAAAAACTTTCTAGGTTGAAATAAGTAATTTTAGAAAGTAATTCAAATCCACATGAAAAAACAAAAACCTACAACAAAAGGAATTATGTACGTAATTATCTAAGACAGTTTAATTACATATTTCTTCTATTATTTAAAAAACAACGGTATAAAACAGTGTAAATACAATTGTACACTGTTTCTTTAACACACATAAATGTAATATATTTGATGATAATAGCAAAAAGGAGGCAGAAGGAGGCAAAGTTTTATTGGAGAAAGGAGATGACAGTGGATAAATCCACAGAAACAAATAAAGAAGAGGTAAATAAAAAGATTATTACAATGAACTTTGTTAGGCAGGAATCTAGACCCAACAGGGAGGCGTTACCCGGCGTAGCAAGTCTTTTGTTAAAGACTCCCTTCAGCCTTTTACACACCCGCAGACTTACATGCATCAGCGTTCTGGCTGGGCAACCACACTCCCCCATGACCTGCAACTCACCTGCATTCCACAAGTTCGTAAACAGCAGTTTCGGTTGACAGTTTCCAAAGACCCCTTCCTCATGACCCTTACTCAACTCCTGACCTAGTAGTTTCAAGACCCCCCAGGCCCTGTTTGCACAACCAGCCTTCCCTACCTCTCCGGCTATAAAAAGCCTCTATCCTCCTCCCTCAGCGCGACTTCTGGGCCCACGTCTTTGGACCGAGGAACCTCCCCCGCAAGCCCTAATAAAAGGCTATTCTCACTGCCATTTGCCTTGTGTCTTCGTTCCCGGTTTGGCTCCATCCTCAGTTTACCTTTACAAACTTTATGAACATGAAGTTGCTCCCCTTTCTCCCAGCTCCTTCAAACAACATGCAATTATATAAAGTAATAGTTACAACAAGCTATGTTTTGGCATAGCAAATAGACAGATATAATATGTATAATAATAGCAGCACAATAAAGGGAAGAAGATATTTCCTACCTACCCATCAGCTTAAGATACGATAAATCAGAAGTAGATCTGGTAAGTCAAGATATATGTATTATAAGCTCTCGAGTGAGCAATAAGTAAAAAATGTAATACAAAATCAGTAAAGAAATTTAAACATTACAGCAGAAAATATTCACATAATGTAAAAGAAATCAGTAATGGAAAAATAGGGAACAAAGTAGACAGACATATTGAAACAAAACAAAATTGACATATAGACAAGTATATTAATAATAACATTAATATGAATTAAGTAATCCAGTAAAAAGAGACTGTAAGACTACATAAAATACAAAATCTGACTATATGTTGGTTATAGAGAAACAGGTTGATGATACAAACAGATTGAAAGTAAAAGGATCAAAAAGACTTATCATGCAAAAAAGCAACCATAAGAAAGTAAAGTGACTTAGATACACCATTCTTCATTATGTGCTTACTTCGTATTGCATACCTGTATCAAAACATCTCATGTACCCTGCAAATATATACACCTACTATGTACCCACATAAATTATACATATAATATAAACACATACAAGGAAAAGGAAGAGGCTATACTAATTAATCTCAGACAAAATATGCTTTAAAATAAATAATATATTAGAAAAAAAGAGATAATTTGTAATGATAAAAGAATCCAACAATCAGGAAAATATGACAATTACAAACGTATTTGCACCTAACAAGAGAGTTCCAAAATATATAAAACAATAACTGCAAAAATAAAGTAAGAAACCATTTATCAATAGGAATTGAGACTTCAATATCCTGCTTTCTGTAATGGATAGAACCACTAGGTAGAAGATAAACAAGGAAATAGAAACCTTAAATATTATAAATCCACCAGGCCTAAGAGACATCTATGGAACACTCCTTCTAACAACAGCTGCAGATACACTCTTCTCAAGGGTGTATGAAACATTCAACTCAGTAGCATGTGTTAAGTCACTAAATGAGCCTCAATATCCCATGCTTGCTTACATGCAGTGTATTCTCCAACCATGATGCAATACATTAAAAAATAAAAAACAAAAAAATTTGAGAAATTCATACATAAAAATGGAATAATACACCTCTAACCAATGCATCAAACAAAAAAATAGAAACTTAGAAAATTTCTTTTTTATTAATAGAAGTGAAAATACCAACATACCAAAACTTATGGGATGCAGCTAAAGCAAGATTTAGATGGAAATTTATTACTGTAAGTGCCTCTATTAAAAAAAAAAAAAGAAGACCTCATACCAATAGCCTAACTTTCCAAATTAAGACACTGAAAATTAAGAGCAAATGAAACCCCAAATCAGCAGGAAAAATAAATAAATAAATAAATATTAAGTGAAAATAAATAAAATAAAAAATAAGAAAAAAACAGAAAATTAACAAGACCAAAAGGTAGTTGTCTGGAAACATCAACAAATTTAACAAATATCTAGATAGATTGTCTAGGATGAGAAAAGAGAAGACTCAAATTGCTAAAAGCAGAAATGAAAGAGGAGACATCACTACCAATATGACAGAAATAAAAAGAAGTATAAGAAAATACTATGAACAAGTGTTTACCAAAAAATTAGATATGTAGGGGAAGTGCACAAATTCCCAAGCAGAAACTACCAAACTTTTCTTTGTAATATACAGAAAATCTGAATAAACCTATTACAAGAGATAAGATCAGTGACCACAAATCTCCGAAAAAGGAGAACCCTTTGTTCAAATTGCTTCATTCATTGTTTTTACCAAACATTTAATCTTGGTTAATACCAATTACTCACAAACTCTTTCAAAAGAAAACAAAAAAAAAAGAAAGAACAGAGATTTATCAAGTCATCTTATGAGGCTAGTATTAACCTGGCACCAAAACCAAAGAAAGCTATGATAAGTAAAGAAAACCACAGCCCAATTTTCCTTATTATTATAGACAGAAAACTCCTCAAAGGAAGCCAAATTCAGTAATACAAACATAAAATACAGTATAATGAAGTAGGATTTACCCTAGGAAAGAAAGATTAATTTAACATCCAAATGCCAATTAATATAAAACACCCTATCAATATTATAAAGGACATAAGCCACAAGATAATTTCAATAGATTTAGAAAACACATTTGACCAAATTCAGCTTTTCATGATAAAAGCACTCAATAAAGTAGAAAAAGAAACTTCCTAAACATGTTAAAAGAATTATATGAAAAACCTATAACCACCATCCTGCTTAATGATGTGAGACAATGCTTTACTCTAAAGATCAGAAGTAAAAAAGACAATGATGCTTGCTGTCAATTCTATTTAACATTGTACTGGTAGTACAATCAAGGCAATTAAGAAAAATAAATAAAATGTGTTTGCATTTGAATGAAAGAAATAACACTATTTTCAGATGACATGAAGCTGGATATAAAAAAAATTCTAAGAAATTTACAAAAGATTAGAACCAATTATAAAATTTTGAACTAATAAATTCATTGAGAAATGTTGGAATAGTCAAGGTAAATACCTAAAAATTAAGAAAATTATTTCACTTATGATAACTTCAAAAAAAAACTTAGAAATAAAATTAAGAGAAGTGAGTGATATGAAAACTACAATGCATTGTTGAAAAATTTAAAAAGACATAAATAAGTGGAAAGACAAACTATATTTATGAATGGGAAGGCAATATTTTTAAGATGGAGATACACTTCAAGTTGATCTACAGATTCAATGCACTCTTTATTTTATATTTCAAAATAGCTAGAAGAGAATATTTTAAATATTTCCAATGCAAAGTAATGATAAATAACTGAGGTGATGAATATCCAAAATACCCTCATTTGATCATTACATATTGTATGCATGTATCAAAATATTACATGTATCTATAAATGTATACATTATTATGTACTAATTAAAATACAATAAATAAATGTTAAAAGAATATAGAAAACAAAAGCAAAACAAAATAAATCCAGGTTTTTTTCTTCAGAAATTGACAAGAGATACTATAATTAATAAGGAAATGTAAGGGGCCCAGAATGTAAAAAATGATGTCAAATATGAAAATGTTTGAAAACTCATACATCCTTACTTCAAAACATACTACAAAACTACAGTAGTCAAAATAATATGCTAACTTAATGATAGTGAGACAGATTGATGAAACAAAATTCAAAGTACAGAAATTAATAATTATATTTACAGTTAATTGATTTTTTAAAAATTTTGTGAGTACACAGTAAGTGTATCTATGGGGTACATGACATATTTTGATAAAGACATACAATATGTAATAATCATATCAGGGTAAATGGGGTATGCATCAATTTGAGCATTTATTATTTCTTCTTTTTTTCTTATCCTTCTAATCAATGGGAGGCATTTATCATTTCTTTAATGTTACTAACATTTAAATAATACCTTTTTGGTTATTTAAAAATGTACAATTATTATTAACTTAATCATCCTATTGTGCTATAAATTACTAGATCGTATTCATTCAATATAATGATATTTTTGTGCCCATTAACCATCCCCACTTCCTCTACCCCACTACCCTTCCCATCCTCTGGTAACCATCATTCTACCTTCTACCTCCATATGTTTAATTGTTTTAAATTTTAGCTTCCACATATGAGTGAGAACATGTGAAGTTTGTCTTTCTGTGTCTGGCTTATTTCACTTTACATAATGTCCTCCAGTTCAGCTATGTTGTTGCAAACGACGGGATCTCGTTCTTCTTTCTGGCTGGATAGTACTCCATTTGTATATGTACTACATCGTTATCTGTTAGTCTGTTGATGAACACTTGGTTGCTTCTGAATCTTGTCTATTGTAAACAGTACTGCAATAAATGTGGGAATATAGATATCTCTTCAATATACAGATGTCCTTTCCTTTGGGCATATACCTCGCAGTGGAGTTGCTGGTTCATATGGTAGTTCTATTTTTAGTTTTTTGAGGAATATCCACACTGTTCTCCATAGTGGATATTCATTTCTACCAAGAGCGTATGAGGATTTCCCTTTGTCCATATCCTTGTCAGCATTCATTATTGCTGGTCTTTTGGATAAAAGCCATTTTAATTGGGGTAAGATGATATCTCCTTGTAGTTTTGATTTGCATTTCTCTAATAATCAATGATGGTGAGCAGTTTTTAATATACCCACACTTTTTAATATACCCATTTGCCATTTGTATGTCTTCTTTTAAGAAATGTCTATTCAGATCTTTGGCATATTTATTGATCAGTTTATTTGAGATTTTTTCTATTGAGTTGTTTGAGCTCCTTATATATCCTGTCAGTTACTTCCTTGTCAGATGGAGAGTTTGCAAATATTTTCTCCCATTCTTTGGGTTGTCTCATCACTTCATTGATTGTTTCCTTTGCTATGCAGAAACTTTTTAATTTGATGTGATCCCATTTGTCCATTTTTCGCTTCAGTTACCTGTGTTTTTGGGGTATTACTCAAGAAAGCTTTGCCCAGATTGATTTCCTAGAGAGTTTCCCCAATGTTTTCTTGTAGTATTTCATACTTTCAGGTTGTAGACTTAAATCTTTAATCTACTTTGATTTGATTTTTTTATGGTAAGAGATGGGGTGTAGTTTCATTCTTCTGCATATAGATATCCAGTTTTCCCAGAAAAATTGATGAAAGAGACTTTTCCTTTCCCCAAGGTATATTCTTGGCAACTTTGTCAAAAATGAGTTCGCTGTAGATGTGTGGATTTATTTCTGTGTTTTCTATTCTGCTCCATTGGTCTATATGTGTCTGTTTTTGTGCCAGTATCATGCTGCTTTGGTTACTATAGCTCTGTTATATTATTTGAAGTCAGGTAATGTGATTTTCTTTTTTCTTGTGATGGCTTTGACTATTCTGGGTCTTTTGTGGTTCTATATTAATGTTAGGATGATTTTTTTCTATTTCAATGAAAGATATCATTGGTATTTTGATAGGGATTGCATTGAAACTGTAGATTGCTTTGGGTGATATGAACATTTTAACAATATTGATTTTTCTAATCCTTGAACTTGGTATATCCTTTCATATTTTGTGTCCTCTTCAATTTCTTTCATCAATGATTTATAGTTTCCACTGTAGCAATCTTTCACTTCTTTGGTGAAGTTTATCTGTAGCTATCATAAATGGAATTACATTGTTGATACCTTTTTCAAATTGTTCGTTGTTCAAATATATAAATGTGGCTGATTTTTCTATGTTGATTTTGTATCCTGCAAATTTACTGAATTTGCTTACTAGTTCTAACAGTTTTCTTGTGGAATCCTTAGGTTCTTTCAAATATAAGATGATATCATCTACAAAGAAGAATAATTTGACTTCTTTCTTTCCAATCTGCATTCCCTTTATTTCTTTGTCTTCTCTGATTGCTCTAGCTAGGACTTCCAGTACTGTGTTGAATAACAGTGGTGAAAGTGGGCATCCTTGTCATGTTCCAGATCCTAGAAAAAAGGCTTTTCATTTTTCCCCTTTCAGTATGATACTAGCTGTAGGTCTTTCATATATGGCTTTTATTGTATTAAGGTTTGTTCCTTCTACACCATTTTTAAGAGTTTTATCATGAAGGGATGTTGAATTTTATCAAATGCTTTTTTGGCATCAATTGAGGTAATATGGATTTTATTCATTCTGGTGATATGATGTATCACATTGATTGATCTGCATATGCTGAAACATCTTTACATCCTTGGATAAATTACAGTTGGTGATAATGAATGATCTTTTTAATGTGTGATTGAAATTTGTTTGCTAGTATTTTGTTCAGGATTTTTGCATCAATGTTTATCAGGGATTTTAGACTGTACTTATCTTTTGTAATGTGTCTTTATCTGGTTTTGTTATCAGCATTGTACTGACCTAAAGGAATTAGTTTGGAAATAGTCTCTCCTCATCTGTGTTTTGGAATAGTTTGAGTAGAATTAGTATTAAGCTCTTCTTTAAATGTTACGTAAAATTCAGCAGTGAAGCCACCAGGTCCTGGACTTTGTTTGCCTGGAGACTTTTAATTATGGCTTCAATTGCTGTTGGTCTATTCAGGTTCTGTACTTCTTCATAGTTCAATCTTGGTAGGTTGGATGTATCAAGGAATTTAACAAATTATTCCAGGCTTTCAAATTCATTGGCATATAGTTGCTCCTAGTAGTCTCTAATAATCTCTGGAATTTCTGTAGTATCAGTTACAATATCTCCTTTTTCGCCTTTGATTTTATTTGTGAGAATTCTCTTGTTTTATCCTTGCATGCTGTGTTAGTCAGGGTTCTCTAGAGGAACAAAACTAATAGTAAATAGGCATATATAAATGGGAATTTATTAAGGAGTATTGACTCACACAATCACAAGGTAAAGTTGCACAATATGCCATCTGCAAGCTGAGGAGCAAGGAAGCCAGTCCAAGTCCCAGCATCACAAAAGTAGGAAAGCTGACAGTGCAGCCTTCAGTCTGTGGTCAAAGGCCCAGGAGTCCCAAAGCTAAAGAACCTGGAGTCTGATGTTCAGGGACAGGAAGCATCCAGCACAGGAGAAAGATGCAGGCAGAAGACTAAGCCAGTTTAGTCCTTCCACATTCCTCTGCCTGCTTTTATCCTAGCTGCACTGGCAGCTGATTAGATAGTGTGCACCCATGTTGAGTGTGTGTCTGCCTCTTCCAGTCCACTGACTCAGATGTTAGTCTCCTTTGGCAACACCCTCACAGACACACCCAAGACCAGTACTTTACATTCTTCAATCCCATCAAGTTGACACCCAATATTAACTATCACATCTGGCAAATGGTTTGTTGATTTTCTTTAAATTTTCAAAAAAACCAAGGTTTTGTTTTATTTAGCTTTTTATTGTTTTCTTTGTTTCAATTTTATTTATTTCTGTTTTCATCTTTATTATTTTTCTTCTAATACTTTTGTATGTGGTTTTCTATTGCTTTTTAAATTCTTTAAGATGCATCATTAGGTTGTTTATTTGAAGCTTTTCTACTTTTTTTATGTAGTCACTTATTGCTATAAACTTGCCTCTTAGTACTGCTTTTACTGTATCCCATAGATTCTGGTGTGTTGGGTTTTCATTTTCATTTATTTCAAGAAATTTTTAAAATTTCTTCTTTTTTCATTCATCCACTGACCATCCAGCAGCATATTGTTTAGTTCACATGTGTTTGTATAGTCTCTAAAATTCCTGTTATTATTGCTTTTTATTTTTAGTCCATATAGTCAGAGAAGACATTTTACAAAGCTGGAGGCATCACACTACCTGACTTCAAACTACACTACAAGGCTACAGTAACCAAAACAGCATGGTACTGGTACCAAAACAGAGATATAGACCAATGGAACAGAACAGAGCCCTCAGAAATAATAACACACATCTACAACCATCTGATCTTTGATAAACCTGACAAAAACAAGAAATGGGGAAAGAGTTCCCTATTTAATAAATGGTACTGGGAAAACTGGCTAGCCATATGTAGAAAGCTGAAACTGGATCCCTTCCTTACACCTTATACAAAAATTAATTCAAGATGCATTAAAGACTTAAATTTTAGACCTAAAAAAATTTATAAATTTTTTAAGACTGATGCTGTGACCAAATATATAGTCTATCCTTGAGAATGATCCATGTGCTGAGAAGAATAGAAATCTATTAGGACCATTTGGTCTATAGTGCAGATATGTCAAATGTTTGTTTGTTGACTTTCTGTCTGGGTGATCTGTCCAGTGCCGAAGTGAAGTGTTTAAGTCTCCAGCTATTATTGTATTAGAGTCTATTTTTCTGTTTAGCTCTAATAATATTTGTTTTATATATCTGGGTCCTCAAACATTGGGTAAATATATAATTGTTATATCCTTGCTGAATTGACCCATTTATTATTATATACTGATTTCCATGTTTCTTTTTACAGGTTTTAACTTGAAATCTATTTTTTCTATATGAGTATATGAACTCTTGCTTGTTTTTTTGGTTTTGATTTGCATGGAATAACTTTTCCATCGTTTTATTTTCAGTATATGGGTGTATTTATAGGTGAAGTGTGTTTCATGTAGGCAACAGATCATTGGGTTTTGTTTTTCTATCCATTCAGCCACTCTTTGTCTTTTGATTACAGTTTAGTTCATTTAAATTTGATTTTATTATTAATTAGTAGGAACTTATTCCTGCCATTTTCTTATTTGTTTTCTGGTCCTCTCTTTCTTCTCTTCTCTCTTCCTGTCTCTGTTTTTGTGAAGGTAATTTGTTTTTCCTGTTGGTATGTTTAAATTTCTTGCTGTTTGTATTTTACGTCTGTTGTAGGTTTTCTGATTTGAGGTTACCATGAGGCTTGTAGATGTATTATATGTAATGATTTTCAATTCATGACCAGTTAACACTGATTGTAAAAGGAAACACAAACGAACAAATAAGCAAAGAGAAAACCAATAATAATTCTGCATTTTAACTTCACCTCCCCTGCTTTTTAAACATCTTGTTGTTAATAGTCATATCTTTTTTTATTTTTTATTTATTTTTTATTTGTTTATTATACTTTAAGTTCTAGGGTACATGTGCATAACGTGCAGGTTTGTTACGTATGTATACTTGTGCCATATTGGTGTGCTGCACCCATCAACTCGTCAGCACCCATCAATTCATCATTTATATCAGGTATAACTCCCAATGCAATCCCTCCCCTCTCCCCCCTCCACATGATAGGCCCCGGTGTGTGATATTCCCCTTCCCAAGTCCAAGTGATCTCATTGTTCAGTTCCCACGTATGAGTGAGAACATGCGGTGTTTGGTTTTCTGTTCTTGTGATAGTTTGCTAAGAATGATGGTTTCCAGCTGCATCCATGTCCCTACAAAGGA